>NW_024412397.1:1842878-1847651 GCF_014898765.1 Herpailurus yagouaroundi
AAATACTTCTGGATCAGTCTCGGCCGTGCTATCCCCATCCTTGTTGACTTCGGTCAAGTTCCTCTCATCTAAGGAACTTGAAATACTTGAAATGGGGCTTCCAGAGGAAAAAAAAACAATCCCCATAATGTTCTTACAGGACCCTCACTGACAGCTCATTTCTTTATTATTATTGTTGTTGTTGTTATTTTCCTGCTTGATTGCTTTCCTTTGCTGACCTCAGGGTTAAGGTCCTGGGCCCCCTCTCTTCTACACATAAATAAAAGGATCCCAGCTTATAATTGTGTCTGTGCTTGAGCTCCCAACTGGCTCCGAACTCAGGTGGCCCACCTCCTGTTAAACAACACTTCCCCTCGGTGCTGAGCCTGCCTCTCACCTGGAACACGCCCTCAACAGCAGTTGCACTGTGGGCCCTGATCTACATACCCCCAGCACTTCCTGTCTTGGGAAAGGGCAGCCCCATTCAGCTCACATGAACCGCTAATCCCCAGTCTCCCCCACTCTCCCCTACACTCCAGCAGCCCCATCAGAGGGATTGCCTCTGCTTTCCGGGGGTCCCTTCCATGGCCTCCTGTATAGCCAGCTGCCACCTGCTGGCTTGCTCCACTCATGCCCCCCAGTCCCCACCACACACTGCAGCCGAGGAGCCACAGACACATAAGCCAGGGCCAGTCATTTGCTGAGCAAAATATCCCCGTTGCTGGGCCATCTCCTTAATGAAAATCTGTGCCTCTTGGGTATTCCAGGAAGACAGCGGCCAAGGCAGCATCCTTTTGCAACCCCCCCAAATTGACCATGAAACAAGAAGACCAGCGAGGGGTCCTAAGAGAGCAAATGCAAAAACCAGGAACAATCCCCATGGTCCAAAGCAGCGGTGACACCAGAGGGCGTGGGCACTACACGTGTGTGTGCAGCTGGCCCTGGGCTGGGAGGATGAGGGGCCCAAAGAAGTGTCTCACAGACACAATGCGCCAACTCAGACTCCCTGGAACTGGCAGTGTGGCGATCTGAGGGGAGCAGCTGACATGGGGACAAATGTTGCCATGTCTCTGGCTGGCGGGAGGAAGGGCTCATGGGGGGCCCTTGGAGACCGGAAGAGGGGTTCTGAGAACCTCTAAGATCAACCAGTTGAATCTGTCTTCTGGGTGAGATGTTGAGCTGAAGTTGAATTTCTAGGCACAGGATCTAGATATAATGGGATGGGAGAAATGGAAACAAATAAAAATTCTATATAAAAATGGAAAAGGGGAAGTGAAGAGGTGTCCGAAAGCAGTGACCTTAGTCTGAATGCTATCTGCAGACAAGGGGTGAGGGAGCTCTGAATTACAAAGCAAACATAGAAACCACAGAACCAGGGCTTACCTAAAAGTTCAAGTTTATGCAAGTTTACACAACTAATTTTGCACAAAAATACACAACAGAAAGTACTCGAGTCAGCTCGCCTTACTAAGTGGTTATAAGAAAAAGAACATGAACAAAGACAACAAAATCACCAAAGGATGATAAATACAATGCCAGAGAAACATTCCCCCAAGAAACTCATGCAGAATAACATGTTCTTTCAAAACAAGGCGAAAAACATGAAGATGATGACAACACTGAAAAAATTATCATGTATGAGAATTGTAACAACAAAACTCAGCAATTCGGTAATATGGTGTGAAGCAAATCGAAGGGAAGAAATGGAAGGAACTTCACTTGAGAATGAAATGTTAAACTAGAATGCACACACCAGCAAATAAGAACCAATAACGCCTTCTGATCATAGAGAATGAAAATGAGCAAAATCAGAAAGAAATGATGAAAGAGACAAAAGGGATACAAGGAGAAGGAACCGAGATGTAAAGAAAAGAAGAAAATTCCAACATACGTACGACGGGAGCCCATAAGGCAGGAAATCAAAGCGAAGAAACAAGTAGTAAAATCTATGACCCCCCAAAATTATTCGGAAATAATTATTGTTTAAAAAAATTTGAAGCCACATGTTGAAAAGGTACAGCATATATTGGAAAGTTTTACTAGAGAATGTCCAACATTATGACATGCCAGTCGTAGGGAGGAAAATCAGTTGGGCTTCTAAGCCAAAAGGCCAAGTAAATTAGACCAAAGTAGACAGTGAAATTTTAAACAGCAACTCTTATTCTGCAAAAACAAAGGGAGCAACAGATTTGGGAAAATCAAGGAAAAAGAATGTGAATCACGAATCTTCATGCCTTATAATTTGCTTTGGAGTATAAAGGCCACGGACAGTGCCAGGCAACTAGCGAAAACATCAGGAGTATCGCTTCCATAAACTCTTCCTGGGGTCTGTGGACAGTGAGCTGCAGATTACTAAAGTGTGTGGAAACGCATTGACTTAAGCTGGTGGTGAGTGTTCTGTCCATGTAGACGGGAGCCGAGATAGGCGTTAAAGGGAGAGAGAGAGCTTCAGGGCTCCGGGCTTTGGCAAGATGGCGCAAAATGTGGTGGGCAGGGTGGGCACTAAGACATTCCTGTGTCTCAGGAGGCAGAACACTTAACAAGGAAGAATGGAAATACAAATAAATGCAAAGTAGAAGAGGTTAATTAGGTTAGGGGCGCCGGGGTGGCTCTATCGGTTAAGAGGCCGACTCTTGACCTTGGCTCAGGTCGTGATCTCACAGTTCGTGAGTTTGAGTCCCGGGTCTGGCTCTGCACTGACAGCGTGGAGCCTGCTTGGGTTTCTCTGTCTCTCTCTCTCTCTGCCCCTCCCCTGCTCACACATGTGTGTGAGCTCTCTCTCAAAATAAATAAATAAACTTATTTTTTTTTTTTAAAGGAAGAGGTTAAAACCCTTTACTCTAAATTTGAAGTGGAAACTCCCAGGAACGATAACTAATACAGTAGCAAACAACGGACGGGGGGTTTGAAATATAATTTCCCACAAAAACAAACAAGATAGAGCTTCTTGGAAGTATCTAGCCGTGCCGTGTAGCCAACACGCTAAAATGGGTTACTTACAGTCACGGACAAAGGGTGCAGGGTCGACTGGCCAGTGGTGGGGAGAGACAATTAGATACTAAAGGTGACCAAAACCCATCATATATGTTTAAATCCATAAAACTTAGGGGAAAAAAATCATTGGTCTCTGTGGCAGGCAGAATGAGGGTCCTCTGAATACGTCCATGTCCCAATGCCCAGAACCTATGGACATGTGAGCTTGTTTGACAAAGGTCACTTTGCAGTTGTGACGAACTTAAGGATATCTAGGTGGCGAGATCTTCCTGGATTATCAGGCTTCCTGATATCATCACAGGATCCCTGCAAGAGGGAGGCAGGAGGGTCAGGGACACGGCCAGAGAGGACGGGAGGTCAGAGCAGACGTCAGGGAGGACATCAGGTCCACCACCTGATGGCAGAGGACACAGCCAGGAGCCGAGAAGTGCCGGAGGCATGCAGAGGCCGAAGAGGGCAAGGGGACAGATTCCTGGAGAGCCTCCCGAAGGAACGTAGCCCGTGGACCCATTTACACCTGTGGCCACCAAAACCGTGAAACGATAAGCCTGCGCTGCGTGAGGCCCCTGCATTTGGCAATAACTTATTCTCGCAACGAGAGGAAATGGGTCCGGAGGGTGACGCAGAACCAACTGGTGACCTTGAACACCCATAAGTGAGAAGTAGGACTCAGTCACGCCCCAGCCCTTCCAGTGTGAACCCTGCCTCTGGTTTTCTAAAGACCGGATGCAAAGAAATGCCTCTTCAGGGACACAGCCAAGCGAATACACGGACAGAAGAAAATGTTGGAATGCTGTTACTATTATTATTTTACAACGTCCGGCAAATTCATGGATATAGTCGTCCGGTGCCCATGGCTGCTGATGTCCCAAAAAGGAGAAAGAAAATCCTCCCACCGTCAGTCTTGCCAAAACCAAACAACAGAAGGCAAGCAAGCGAACCTCATATCCGATTGATTCGCTGTAAATAACCAGCTTACAGAAGATGCAGGGAAAGAGAAGAGTTGAAAGCCACCGTCGGGAAGCAGTCGGCTCCAAAAGTCCTGACTCCTGCGACGTTAATCACAGGGGATGAAGGGGCGAAAACAGAACATTTACAGACGAGTGACACTTCCCTAAAAACCAGCAGGAAGGACATAAACTGCTTAGGAATGCATCCCTAATGGCAAAACACCAGGACGAGATGGCCCTGAAAACGAAGATGGCGCTTATCTGGGGGGTGGGGGGTGGGGGGTGGGGGAGCAGGTGCGCGGAGGGAGGCACAGGCCTTGGACTCACACCCCAGGGGTACTGTCCTGCACGCTTCCTCTGGTTCTGTTTACTGAGATGGGGACGTTAAACCGAGGCAACGTGAGATGCCGACCTGCGGTGTGGACGACGAGACCCACTCCGCCGGGAAAACCCTCCCCCCTCCCTCTCCCCCTCTTATCCCGCTCCCCCTCCTCCACTCCCCTCCTTACCCCTTTCTCCTCCTCACCTCTTCCCCCCTCCTCCTCCTCTCCCTCCCCTTCTCTCCCCTCCTCCACTCTTCCCATCCCCCACTCCCACTTCCTCAGCTCTCTGCCTCCCCTTCTTCCCTCCCCTCCTCCTCTCTCCCCTTTCCTTTGTGGCCTCCCCCACTCCCTGCCTCAGCCCTCCCCCTCTCTCCCTTTTCTTTATGTTCCCTCCCCACTCTCCCTTCCTCGGCCCTCCCCCTCTCCATCTCTCCTCCCCTCCCCCTCTCTCCTCTCCTTCTGTTCCCTCCGCACTCTCCCTACAAAACCCCTGTCCTTCCTCCTCGGGGGGGGGGGGGGGGGGGGGG
>NW_024412397.1:1852651-1985151 GCF_014898765.1 Herpailurus yagouaroundi
AGAGAGAGAGAGAGAGAGAGAGAGAGAGAGAGAATCCCAAGCAGGCTCCATCAGCACTGAGAGCACAGAGCCCTACAAGGGGTCGAAACCACAAAACTGCGCGATCATGACCTGAGCCGAAATCAAGAGTCGGATGCTTAACCGACTGAGCCCCACACGTGCCCCTCATTTGACTTTCTGGTGCATCGTAAGGTTGGAAAAATAGTTTCACGTGTTTACTGGCCACTCGTGTCTCTTCCATATGAGTGACGCTTCGTCCCTCGCCATCTTACTGTGGAAGCTTGCATCTTTTTGTTCCCTGCGCCGCCTTTCTCCTGACTATTCGGTGTCTCCTTGTTGTCCCTGCTTTGGTCGGACTGCCACCACGGTCCTTCCAAGGACCGGCTAAGTGCGGGTAGGGTCACACTGGTTAGAGCAATTTGGACTAACGTTTTTCATCCCCTTATATACGGTGACAACAGTTCTTAGACGAACTTCTATGTTTTTAAACCTTGACATCGTGAGTTTGCTTTGAATAAGTAATAAGTGTCCAATGTAATGAAGACACGTGCATCATGCATTTCAAGCTATGAAGCTTCAAAAGTACTGTGATGCCTTCACGAAGTCACTATGCCTTCTACTAACACGTCATTGTGAAATATCGCTTTTATCAAATTCATGCACATAATTTAAAAGCCAAAGAGAATCTCAAGGCCAATCTAGAAACCAGTGTGGCATCTCACTTTTATAGCTGCATCCTGCTTCTCAGAGGCAACCGTCATCGACTTTTGTATCCTATCAGTTTCTTCAAACATAGAACCCACTGTTTGCACCCACTGTATGCATGCTGCTGGGTCCTGACTTACGACCGTCGTCCCTGTCCTCTGGGGCTACTGTCCCGGGAGGGGCAGACGGGGCTCCCACGTGAGCACCCTACCCGCATGGAGAAGGGGTGTCACCTGCCCGCATCCACCAGACAGAGCTGTAGCCACTTGTGCTAATCGTCATCAGACGTGTCACTGGAACCTGTTCATAGGCTGGCAGTGTCACTGTATGAAGACACTTTTGCATGATTGTTTGTCCTTACTTTATTGCCCTGTATTTTCTTTTGCTTAATGTTTATCACTCCTTGTTCTTAACCTTTAGTAGACCTATAAAGTATCTTTCAATTGTCTTTCTCTCCCTTAAAATCCATTCGGTCTGCTTGTGCACGTCCCCTCGGGCCTGTCCCCCAGCCCTGCTCAGTGCCGCCCAGCTGCTCCCAGGCTTGCTGTCCCCTCACTCAGGATGAGGTCTGTTCGTGCAGGACCCTCTCTCTGCAGTCGTGAGCTGGCTGCTGCTGTCTTGGGATGCGCTCTCTTCTCTTCCGGTGTTACCGAGAACCCATGAAAATAAGGTCATTTTCTGTGTCCTTAAGTGTCTCAAAATGTCTTGACTTCCCTTTCACGTCTGCTGACGCCTGACCTCAGCCACAATTCAAGACACAAGGTGCTTCACTTCAGAACTGCATCAACCCACTGTCTTCTGGTTTCCAGCATTGCTTTTGGGAAGAATGATTTTGTTCCAATCCTGTTTCCACACTCCCAGCACTGTTGAAAAAGATCTGGGGATCTTTATCACCGGTGCTCTGATTCTGTGATGACGGGGCCCTAGCATGTGCATCTCCCTCCCTTCCTTCCTGCCTCTTAAGTCCAGTGTGGGGCTCACATAGTGAGGCTTTCAATCCAGAGTCATGACTCACCACGTTGGGCAAACAGCCTTTATTCTCTCTTTCTTGAAAACCTATCAGGAAGATCCAGAATCACTCATATAATGGTTTTATTTTTTATCTTTCGTTCCTGTGCCATCTCTTTATCTTTTTGTTCTATTTTCTTGGTGCTTTTTTTTTTTTTTAGTTTATCTGCCAAACATTCTATTATTTTTAGAAAACTTGGGTTTCCATGTTTTTAAACCCCGAGAACAGTGATGATATGATGTTATTCCTTTCTTATAGCACCCAGTTCTTGTTTCACGGATACAACATCTTTTTACATCTCCAAGGCTATTAGTTACAGTTTTAACAGTGTTTCACTCTCTCCATGTCTTAGAGCTGGCTCCCTGAGTTTCTATCCTATCTCTGCCCTTTAGGTTGAAGCTTTCCACAGACGACTGGTGATCCCCACCTCTTGGGATTGTCAGCTCTGTGCACGTGGGGTAGGCCAGCTAAATGATGGGATTTATTACAGAAGGATTCAGTGGGAAGCTGGATTTTTCACTTTGGAAAATCCAGTTCCATAACCTACACTTTTTTTAAATGGGGTGTTTAAGTTTCTCCAAATAATTTTACCACACCTTGCTCTGTGTGTGTGTATGTGTGTGTGTGTGTGTGTGCACAGAGGGAGCCTGAAGTGTGGGTGTGTCTGGCAGTATCACATTCTGCCGCAGGTGGGAGAAGGCAGAAGAAGGCTGCAGGCACTCTGGTTCTTACACAGCATTCGCTTGCCTCGTCTGCCCACCTCCTGTGTCCTTCTCCACGCTTGCTGTCTCCAAGGTCAAGCTTAACATCTCCAGGGAATAGACCTCCAGGCTCCTCTGGGTTTAGGCATGACAAGGGGGAGGGAGCCCGAGGGCACGACAGCCCGCTCTTAAATTTTAATCCGCCCCAACCCTCACCCACGTTCCATTCCTATAGCACCTGCCTGTCCTTTCCATGCTCTGCAGGGTGACACTTTGACACCACTTGTCTGCACTCATGCTGTGGTTTCCATTTCGGTCTATGTCACTTGCTGTGAATTGTCCAGCTCACACACACATGCACGCACGCTGTCCAACGCACACACCACCCATCATACATACGCACACGATAGCACACACCATCCGGCACGCACACACAGGTGCACACACACCCGTCCAGCACGCACATGTTGAAACGACCCTCTGCGCGCTGCTGTCTCCTTTCCTGTCCTCGCTTCTGCTGTCTTTCCACTTTTGTGCTTTTACTGTAACTTTGAGCAGTGGCTAATGAGGCATCAGAGATAAACGGTCATGGTAAATCCACCAAATTTAACTTTTATAGAGAGTGACCATTTTTAAAGGTGGGGAGGGCCTTGGTGTTCACTGCACGTTCAGAACCAGGGGCTTGGCTCTGGTGAGCGTCTCATTTCTCACCCAGAAATTCTTTTGATCCCACCCAGCCTCAGGCCCACCGTCTTCCAAGCAGCCGGACGGCCCTTAGGGGGTCACGGAGAGGAGGAAATGAGACGGTCCGAGGGTAACTCCGTTCAGTTAACTCCACACATATGGAGACTCCACGAGGGTCTGCTGCTTCTATCTCTGTCCTTGCTCCTCCTGGAAAGACTCATGAAGGGTGAGAAAGCTGCTAGGCGGGAGGAGTCTCAGACCCGCGCTTAGGTGTGAGGAGTCAGCGTCCCGAGGGGTGGCCCGCAGAGGCCACGGTGGAGGAACATTGCTTTCCTATCCTGACACACCAGGAGGGTGCTATTGGCTCTTTGAGTTGCTCAAAAACCACCCTTAGTCTCCTGACTCTGCCCTGGGGTCCCCTGGTTCGGATGCACTCCTACTGCCCCATCAGTCACCGACACCGAGGCAGACCCTGTGCTACTGAGGGCCGCTGACTTGTGCCAAGGTCCCGCATCTAATAAAACGCGCTTTCCTAATTTTCTAACCAGGTGACATTGCTTCAGAACAGACTTCTTATCTCCAAGGAAGCTTATGTTTTGCGTTTGGTGATTTTCATCCTGATAATTTCTTCCCCCGAAAAGAGACAAGGGGAAGAGAACCTCCTTGTGACTGTTAAATTTATCAGGTTTTTCTGAACTGAAATTGGTGTAGCACCCTACGTCAGTGATTAATGTTCTCTGGACGCTCAGAGTTGCCATTGACCTCGGAAAGACGATTTCCATGTGTGGGCACTCCAGGAAGAGTGGTCTGTATTTGAGGAATCCACTCACAACTGACCCAGATCTTTTAGACACACGTCAGCAAGTCATTTGCGACCCACGGGAATGAATGGTTATGAAAATAAGCTTTTTTCCCCTCTGTGTGTAAAAGCATGCTGCCTCATTTCAGGAGCTTTAGATAATCTGGACGAACATGAGTACAATAAATGATAAAATCCAAAGGTCCCTGACACCACGATTGTGGTAAAGAGTATGGGCTCGTGTCAGATCGTCATGTTAAGATTCTGGAGTCACCACTTGCCTCAGAAAATTTCCCTGGCCTGTCTCAGTGTCTAGGTCTCAGCGTCCTAATCTGTGAAATGGGGACCTGGTTCACCAGGTTCTGTGAACACGAAAGGCTACTATGCTCTGCGTTGCTTGACGTATGTTGACACCCAGGCAGCATTGAATAAAGGTTTCTTATCATTATTCCCACTTCTCTCACTGCCATACGAGCACTTGGAAATTCTACCAAAAGAAGTATCATTCAATACCAGCTAACATTGTCTGCTCCTCATGGAACAGATTACTCCAGGATGTGGACTTTAAAGTTCTCTTTTCTATTTTTCTCGTTGTGATCACTTTACATTTATCTCTGTGAAATTGTGCACCATCTAAACGGAAGGGGTGGACCTTACCTGTGTGGGACAGGAAGAACATAGGCTTTATCAGGATCCTTCCCCAGGCCCCAGGCAGGGGTGAAAGAAAGGCTCAATGTTTTCCAGATTCTTATCAATTGTTTTCTAAAGCCAGGAGACAGAAAGGGAGAACACATCATTGTTATTGTCCATATCAACACGAGGCTTAGGTTCACTTGGAAGGCCTGAGTCACTGTGCCGTTGACAAAGCTTGGGGAATTTCTGTCGAAGCTGGAGGATGTGTTGGGCAAGTTTATTTAAGATTGCCTTTGCATCTATTTAAGATTGTCTTTGCATTCTGGAGCCACGTGAAATTCCGTATGGCAAGACTGTGCCCTGGAGGGAGGGACTTCCAGAGTCCACAGCAGCTGAGAGGTTGCTATGAAGTATATACTAAAATACTGATGTCAGGAAAAGAAATTTCATTTTTGTTGCTATTTTAATATGCCATAAAATTTGGGATTCAGAGTTCAAAGCTGGGGGATAGATGGGCTTAAAAATAGTTCTAAGGAGGTGTATGAGCAGAATTTTTGAACACCAGTGGTCTGGGTCAGAGTGACCAGAGGGACCTCGGGATCCATTTTGAACTTGTCAGTTGAGTTGACGTAGAGAGTAGATTTGGCAAGTCTACTGGCATTTTACCAGGAGGATGACTGGAAGGAGGGGCTAATTTGGGTAAACTAATCCTCAATCCACTAAAATTTCCTCCTGAAGTTGACCATCTAACTGCAGCAGTGACTGGTGGGTAAAAGGGACAGATGGAGACATCAAGCTTCCTGGGGCACAAGGTCACCCAGCCATCATCCCTGGTGTATGACACTTAGTAAAGTGGATGATATATTCACACAAGTAAACACAAACGTTTCTGGCAGAGAAAAGAACTGGCAAAAAGTTAACCCCTTCCCTGCAAGAAGCATCTGAAGTTACATTTCCTATTTGTGTTGCTCTACAGATACATTGACGTTGAATGTCACAGCGTTGAACGATGTTGAATGACGTAGCTTGATAATACGGCTGTCATCCTTTTCACTAGGGTGGACTGAGTTACGGGTTATTTTGTCAGACTTTCCCATTTGTTTTTCATCACTTTTACGTTGATTTTTTCCACCACTGATGATTACTTCCAACAGGGGTTGACACCCACATGGAGAGAGATTCACTGAAATAGGTAGCTCGTGTGGTTAGGCGTGCTCTAATTTCTGTACAACTTTAACGAACAAGCTGTTTTAAGAGAACAGGAGGAGATGGAACACAGGTGGCCATTGTGTTTGTCCAACACCATGGAGTGAGCATCCCTGGTCTGGGAGGAGGGCGATGCTGGCTTGCTTCTCGGACTTTCTGTGGCCTTATTTGTGTCCTGTGTCCCTCACACCCTTAAGTCTGGCTCAGTGAAAGATGAATCCGTGGTTCAGAAAGTTCTGAGGCATTGCCCAGTTACTGAGGCAAAACATTATAAAACTTCAGAAAAAAACAAGAACAAGAAACGTAACCCAGGCTGGTGGCTGGGGCAGTGGCGGCCTGCCGATAAAGGGCATGTTCCCTAACGTGAGCCACACGGAGTGGGTGCGTGCAGGGCCTTGTGGCTGAAAGGCTTGATATTCTCCCCTCTAATGCGAAATCCTTCAGGATTGAATTTATAAGAGATTACAGAGATCTGTGGTTTTTGTAATTTGTATTTCTGTGCTCATTTATTTATTTGCTCAACAAACATTCACTAACTAGCGACTCTGGGCCTGGTTTATATTTGACATAGTCACGTCCGACGTAGGCTTCGAGAAATGACACTGTGGGCTCATCGTCCGTGTATATGGGAGGACTTGCTTCCACAGAGGGCTTCGTGATCCCGGGTCCAATTTCTTTTCAACAGAAGATGGTCGTCCCTTCACGCGGCTGCACATTTCAAATTTGAAGTTCAGAGGTAGTTAAAGAAGAAAGGTATGTGAAATCTTACTTCTTTCTGAGTCACATTTTATAGTTTTCTTACTGTTTCTTGTCCAGAATCCATGCACAGCATGCTTGGTGGGGTAACACTCATATCAGGCCAGGGCACTGACTATGAACCGTTCGAAAGATACTGTTGTCGGGGCGCCTGGGTGGCTCAGTCGGTTAAGCGTCCGAGTCTTGATTTCGGCTCACGTCGTGATCTCACAGTTCGTGGGTTCTAGCCCCGCATTGGGCTTCGTGCTGATAGTACAGAGCCTGCTTAGAATTCTCTCTCTCCCTCTCTCTCTCTGCCTCTCCCCTGCTCACGCTGTCTCTATCTCAAAAATAAACTTAAATAAATAAAAGAGACTGTTGCCTCCTGCTGAGTTCTCCTGAAACAAACATCTCCACTATTATTAAAAGAGCTGGAAAACCATGATTCTGGGAAATTTAAAGCACTTGAAGCCCCCAAAGCTTTACAAAGTGAATTTTGAAGGCTCTTATGAATAACAAAGGTTTCAGCGGAAACTCAGAATTTCTTAATGGTCTTGTATTTATCACCGAACACATAGGACATAGGACAAGCCCAGAATACAAAAATAGTTGGGCACTTCAGCTCTACTGTGGCCACAGATGGAAAGTCTCCCAAGGACATCTTCCTCAGTAGCTGATTTACTAAAACTTTATGACGATAGTAAATTTTATGTTTCAGTGTGCATGACAGTTATGTTCTGGTTGCTGAAAAGCAAAACTAACAGAAACCAGTACCCTCCATTCTACTCCTGAATTTTGCCAACTTCCAGCCATTGTGATCTTGCTTTTGGGAGAAGATCAAAGCACGATTGTGATCCCTGACCTTGATGTCACAGAATGGCCCTTTCAGTGCAACGACAGATCGTTCCAGATGTTATGGTCAAAACTTGGCTACATGTGATGAATGCTCTACTGGGTGGCAGAAATCACACCTATTTTCTGGACTGTGTATCTAGCAGAAACGACTAGAGTAAGAGGGTGTCACAAGGGAAAACAAGAATTGTTAGCACCACATCCGCATTGAACTCTGAGACGTAACGCGACGCATTTTATGGCTGCTGCCACCTACCAGCCCACTTGACTTTTGCCATAAGGTGGACTTTAAGTGGAAAGCATATTTGCAGCTGAGGACAGACAAGGGCACGAATAGTACAAGAAGGCACGAAAGCCCTGTTCTGAACGCTGAAAGGTATGGAAGGGCCCCGTGGAAAAGCCAAGCTGACCCGAGCCTCAGAGATGCACCTCATTCATCGCAGAGCCGGGGACAGAGGCTGGGGACACAGGGTGGTGGACCACAGGGCTCACCCCTCCCGCTGTTGCCAGAACTCTTGACTCACCCCCTCAGCTACTCACTGACAACCCTTGGTTTCATCCAGAACACTATTTTCTGATTAGAAATGTAAAACCTCAGCGGGAAAAAGAAGATAAAATACAGACCAGTATAAAATGCTCTTGCCGAGAGCATGACTGACGCTGGCTGGCCACCAAGCTGATGACAACTGCTCTCACGTGCAGGCAGGTGTCTCCAAGAGAATTTGTCTTAGAAACGCAGGACGTTAATTCCTATAGAATGCACATTTGTCTTCATAATCTAGGTAGTTTGAGCAAAAGCCGACAAGAACGCAGAAAAATAATCTGGGTATTCCGTGTTTGAAGTGTCGGATGGCCTCGTATTGACAATGCCAGTGAAGACGGGGGTGTTGAAAGTATGAGATTAAATTATGTACTTTATCAGAAACAAAGGAAGTTTAAATCCATCAAGGATTCCCTAATTCCTGTATTTATGAAAACATCGCTTACGCAGTCGGGCAGAGGAGACACCACGGGGTCGGTTGAGGTGAACAGTTTTCCGAGTTGCAAACAAAATGCACATTTAATACATGGACTCTTGGAGGGGAAGGGCCTGCTGGGCCCCTGGCTTACTCTTCCCTCATGCCTCGGAATAACGGTTCCGAACACCTGGGAACAGGGTCACGGGCTGGGATTCACTCGCAAGCTTTAGAAATCCCCTCTTTTGTTTCTTCATTTACTCCGACAAATATTATGAGAAAGCGTTTCCCAGAACCGTGTCAGGCCTTTTCCCGAACCCGACGGGGGAGGAACGAGTCCACACACATCTTTACAGCAGGACGGGGCAAGGGCAGCAAACGACCGCCATGCCCCGTGCTCCCAGAGCAAGGGCACCCAGGCACCCACACCGTGTCCTTGGGCCCCAGGCGGTGTGCGCTCCCTGCCCCAGGCAGCTGGTTCCCTGCTAGCCGGCCCACCACACCCACCACCCCTCACCCTAACACGGTTCACTTCCTTGCAGGCCTGTAATCAGACAGGCCACTGCACTCTCTTGTTATTACAAAGCCTCCGCACAGTTCTGTTGGTGCCTTTGCAGCCCCACCCCGCGGGGGTGCTGGGCCCTCCCCCAGCCGCGTGTGCAGGAGACCAACACACTGCCGTCCATCTTGTCGGCCGGTGCGGGTGCGTTGGGTCATCTGGCACCGTTCAGGTGGGATACCCCTTCAGCACCAACGGGATGAATGGGTTGTGATGGGAACACCGACTCATGAAGGGAAGGGAAAAGTCTACAGACTCTCTCTTTGGGACTTTTGGTCCCTTCATGTTCCCATGATATCTTTCCTGGGATGTTTTCTCATGAGCCGCGATGATCCCCAACTTCTTTTTCAGACGCCGCAGGTCCTCAGACCCACCCCCAGGATGGTGTAGACTCCATAATTAGAACTCTGTCTCCTGGAAGTAAATACCCCTATTTTCCAAGGAGTGTGTAGACATTGGGTTCCAGAGCATTCTTACTCATGAATTGCAAGCCATTCGCCAGGACTGAAATCTAGTCTTGGTGCCTCACGAGCCAGAGAGGCCAAAACACACAAAAACCTCATGCGCCAGCATTCTATCGTGACCAGGATGTGGCTCATTCTCTCCGATGTGCCGCCCGCCATGCTGGTGGCCGAACAGGCTCCATTAAAGGCATGTCTCCTGGTGACCAAAACCATCCAAAGGAGGTTAGACTTATGAATGGTGAGGGGAAGCTTAGTTCACGCGCGAGGCATTCAAATTCCCTCCTGTCTAATGTTCTTGGACTATACCATGGCCGCTTACTTCCTCAGAGGGAGCTCTTTGTCTTTCTTGAACAAGAAGCATCAGTGTGATTTGATCCTACTTTTCACTGTTTCTCCTGCTGGCTTTAGGCAGCTGGTATCCTCTGGAACAGGTCTTACAGAAGGTGTGACGACATCACTGATGCTCCCTCTCACCCCCTTCTCTCTGGACGCTTCACGCCATCCCGGGGTTTTGAAGCCGATCGCCACAACTCTGCCCCAGCTAGCCTCCGCAGGTGATTCTCAAGACTCCAGTCATGTCCAAACTTGAAGCAACCAGGTGCCGCTTCCGTCATGGCAGCGCACAGGGCAGAGAGGAGGGTCGGAGTAGGTCAGGGGACGCACAGCAGTTCCCAGGGACAGAGCAGCGACGGGCGCTGCAACTCTCTGGACAAAATACAAGGGCCAGGAGAGGTGCGTTATCCACCCGTCTGCGTGAGGTGCACCCCGAGTCTTCCTGAAGGAAGAGGGAAGGGGCAGCCAGAGGACCATGCGCACAGCACTGCAGTGCTAGTGGAGGAACAGGGTTTTGTTTGGCTGAGTGCAACTCGGAAGCCGTACAATTCACCCTTCAAAGTGCGGGCTCTGGTGCCTTTGTCATACTTACAACATGTGCGAGTATCCGCACCACCCAACTCGAGGACGCTTCCATCACCTGTGTGCCTCGTCCCCCTCCCCTCCGCCGCCCCTGTCCGTCTCTAGGGAGCCACTCATCTGCTTTCTGTCGCTAGGGACTTGCCTCTTCTGGATGTTTCATATGAAGAGGTCATAACAATATGTGGGCTTTCGTGTTTGGCTTCTGAACACTCCGCATCAGGCCCTCGGAGCCCATCCACGTTGGAGCGTGAATCGGCACTCCATTCCTTGCTGGAGGGGTTTGGGGAGACCCTTTTACCTGGGTCCCACCCACCTAGAGTTCTTCCTACAGGGGGGCCACCAACGTTATCCAAGAGGGGTCTATAAGCACCCTTCGCCGGGGAGCCTCACTGTATGCTGTAGGGGGGCTGGCAGTGTCTGCCGTGGGGCCCCCACACCATTCTTATGGGGGTGAGATGTGGGCATATTGAATAAGGTCCATCATTCTTTGAATCAGTCACTAAACTCTTTTTGTCCCAATAGGCCGCTTTGAATGATTTCTATCTGTTTCTAGATAGAGCATAAGTAACGAATCACACACTTGGATTGTACTTTCTATTTGCAGGAGTTACGGTCCGAATGGAGACCATGCTTTGCTTTGGGCCTGTTGCGAAGTGCCCTGGACCGATTACCTCTGTCCTGGTTCTTCCTGACCCTAACTAGTTGCAGCCTCGAACTAGTTGGGTAGGACGATGAGCACATCCCTTAACATGTTGGCATTTTGTTTCCCTTGTTTTGCAAAGTAGGGTTGGGGACAGCAGCGGGTGGAGATGCACTGGACTCCGGTGGTACGAGCGGTCATCCATGGCTTCCTCTGCTCACTTGGTGTTGGCTGAAAGTTCCATGATAGAAAGGCCAAGAAGCAATGGACTTGAGCCATCTGGGTGGCAGTGTGGGGGTTGTCCCGTGCCTGGCAGGCTGCTTAGCTGTGTCTCTGGCCGGCAGTATGCCCTCCTGTACTTGTGGCAATCAAAAGTGTCTCCAGACATTGCCGACTGTCCTGGGGGAGCAAAATCGCCCCAGGTGGGACCACTGATTTAGATAATCCCACCCTCTCTAAGGCACCGCAGGAGATTCTGATGCTGTTCCCCACTGCTGTGCAGTCCACATGGCCTAGCCTGGCACCTGGCACTGTTGAGAGCCCTAGTGCGTCATAGCTGAAGCTGCAAACGTTGCTGTGTTTTTCCTTTACCCCAAAGCCTGCGTTGTATCGCAGCGTTTATTTGTTGGATCTCGCTGCCTTTCAAGTCCTACGAGACAGTGTCAGTAAATAGGTCATGTAATGCCACCATGCGTATGAAGGTTACCTTTTCTAAAGAGTCAGGTTTTGATTTTTGATCGTCAAAAATGTTACCTTTAAAGTTCCACCTCATGCCAGTCAGAGTGGCTAAAATGAACAAATCCGGAGACTATAGATGCTGGAGAGGATGTGGAGAAACGGGAACCCTCTTGCACTGTTGGTGGGAATGCAAATTGGTGCAGCCGCTCTGGAGAGCAGTGTGGAGATTCCTCAGAAAATTAAAAATAGATCTACCCTATGACCCAGCAACAGCACTGCCAGGAATCGACCCAAGGGATCCAGGAGGGCTGAGGCATAGGGGCACTCGTACCCCAGTGTTCATAGCAGCACTTTCAGCAGTAGCCAAATTATGAAAAGAGCCTAAATGTCCATCAACTGATGAATGGATAAAGAAGTTGTGGTTTATATACATGATGGGATACTACTTGGCAATGAGAAAGAATGAAATATGGCCTTTTGTAGCAACGTGGACGGAACTGGAGAGTGTGATGCTAAGTGAAATAAGCCATACAGGGAAAGACAGATACCATATGTTTTCACTCTTATGTGGATCCTGAGAAACTTAACAGAAGACCGTGGGGGAGGGGAAGGAAAAAAAAAGAGGTTAGAGAGGGAGGGAGCCAAAACATAAGAGACTCTTAAGAACTGAGAACAAACTGAGGGTTGATGGGGGTGGGGGGGAGGGGGGTGGGTGATGGGCATCAAGGAAGGCACCTGTTGTGATGAGCCCTGGGTGTTGTATGGAAACCAATTTGACGATAAATTTCAAATTAAAAAAATAAAGTTAGGATGATTATAACAAGATCATAAAGATCACCTCCTGGGGCACCTGGGTGGTTCAGTTGGTTGAGCGTCGACTCTTGGTGTCGGCTCAGATCGTGATGTCACGGTTGATGGAACCCAGCCCCACACGGGGCTCTATGCTGACGGCAAGGAGCTGCTGGTGATTCTCTCTCTCTCCCCCTGCCCCCCCCCCCCACTCGCATGCACACCAGCCCTCTCTGTTTCTCTCTCAAAATAAATAAACACTTTTTTAAAAAAGTTACCTCCTGAAATTGGTTATGATCATAAAATTGTGAGTTTGCCAATAAAAATAGGGGATGTATTTATTTACAGCTTTTTGCCATTATTAAATAAATAAATAGATTTTTGCTATTATTAAATAAATAATATTGATTTATATGCCACAAAACATATGCTAAGCACTTTATTTTTTTTTTAATTTTTTTTTCAACGTTTTTTTATTTATTTTGGGGACAGAGAGAGACAGAGCATGAATGGGGGAGGGGCAGAGAGAGAGGGAGACACAGAATCGGAAACAGGCTCCAGGCTCTGAGCCATCAGCCCAGAGCCTGACGCGGGGCTTGAACTCACGGACCGCGAGATCGTGACCTGGCTGAAGTCAGACGCTTAACCGACTGCGCCACCCAGGCGCCCCATGCTAAGCACTTTATATAAATTATCTTTCACTTTAGTTATGACTGTTTGATAACTCAAGCTTATAGAGACAAAGTAACTTTTATCTAAAGTAATGCTTATGCATTCATTGTGGAAATGGGTTTTGATTCAAGGGAGTGAAAGTTCTGTCTGCTCCAAACTCAACCTGAAGTACTTAGTTCATGTGATTAAAGACACTGTTACTGTTTAGACAGAGCTAACGATTGGGTTCAAGACAGGTAAGGAATGTGCATATTGCCTTCTCTTTCACCGAATCAAATTAAAAATTATATATATGTGTGTGTGTGTGCACGCACATAGTATACATTTATATACCTGTATGTCTACCTCTATCCAAATTTCCCCCTAGCAAAGACACAAGCCATGTTGAATTAGGGTCCACTCTCATGACTTTATTTTAACTTGATTACCTCTATAAAACCTTTATCTCAAACTGCGGTCACATTCTCAGGTATTAAGGGCTAAGACACGCACATACCTTTTAGAGCGAAACAATTCGACCCGTAACGGAAATTTTAATTAAGCAAAGGTAGTTACTAAATGCCGGTTCAATAATCAGCTACACTAAATATTTTGGTTTCACTTATTTCTATTTTTCTCCATTCCCAAAGCCAAAGTGTTTTTATGATTATTTTCCAAATGTGGCTGTTATGGAGATTTGCAAGAAAGTAGTGGTTAGAGGTTTATTACAAGTATGTCTTTGCGGCTGGTCTGAAGAGAGAAGGACATTTAACGAGGACAGGCACGCAAAAGGAGAAATATTTACAGTATACTGAAGGCATTGGCCATTTCAGAATTCATCAGAGAACAGTTGGGAATGATTTATTGTGGACACGCTTTAATTTGGTACACCAAAAAGCACATTAGGACCTCTGCAGACTCTGTTCCTTAGGTACTAAGGAATAAGTGATTTGTTATTGATTTATCCACTAGATAAAGAAGATTGTTACTGCAAAACCCCACAGCACCAAGAACTTCAAGGATAAAGAGTCGAAACACTGAGGATAAATGATGGATAGTTGTTGGGATAAATTTGAACGTTTCCCTGAACCTTAAATATTCGGCCACATTTCTTTTGAGTCATATTACAAAGTCTCACATCTGCCCTGGATCTTCCTTAATAACCATGTTATGATTTGGCGCTTGTACATGTGATAGCTAGACAATAAAAGGTCTGGTGATTTCTGTGGGGCAGAATGAAACAGCTCGCATGTAGAGGGCAGGCCCTTTGTGGTGCAACCATCCTGTCCACACCCCAGCCAGGAGCTTCTCCTCGGGGCGGCTGCTCGTGCCTTTTTTTCTCCCCCCAGAAGGAACGAGATCCTTCTCCACTCAACAGGGCAAATTTGAGTTCTTGTTCCACCACACTCCAAAAAAGACGGAAGAGAAAAAAAAAACCTCTCTTCTCTGCATCCCACCGTCGGAACTCTGCCCTTGCGTGTTCTGTGGCTTGGTTACTTGAGCTAATAAAACCAACTTTTGGATGAAGGTAGTTTGATTTGGGCATCCCTCACTTAGAAACAAGTAAGTCAGCGGTAAATAAAGCCGTGCAAAATAGATGTGAATAATTTAACTCTAAATGGAGCACTATAAGAAATAGCTTTAAATAATTGCACAAGTTACGTAGGGACACTGCTTTATTGTTAGTTTAGAATTGAAAACTTTTTAAACGTGGGAAAGAAACTGAGCAAAGTGAAATTTCACAATAAATTGTCTGTGATACCTTGAAGTTGGTGCAGGTATAATTTTATAAGGTGACGCTGGTTCAATTACTAAGAGCAGAGACTTATTTCATCACTAGATGAGATGCTTTCACACAGAAAGTTCTTGCTTTCGATTAGCTATGGAAGGTAGCGAAGAGCTGTAGAGAAGAAAGTGCTGTCTTATTTTTCCTCAGGACCAAAGGAAAATGGGATGGAAATTAAAATATAATGAAAGTACTTCGGTTGTGATTCTCCTATCTTTATACCACAAACTAATTCTTGATGTATTTATAGAGAATGGAAAAAAACAATTATTTCTCTAGTCCATCCCCAAATCCAGGGTCTGTGGTACATTTTATAAACATCTCAGTAGATAGCGAGAAAGGAAATATTAAGTGCCTAATATGCACCAACACTAGGCTACGTGATTTGTGTATATTATCTTTTTTTAACCCAAATGGTAAACTTGGCCGAGCTATTAAGACTGTGGTTACAGAGGAGGAACAGAGAAGTGTAAGTAACTTGATGAAGATCACACAGTTAGTAAAAGTCAGGTTCGGAACTGGTTTTCTTGGGTCAAAGTGCAGGCTACTTACATTCTCCCGTGTTACCTTCCCAGATAGGATGATCATTATTTTTTTCTGAAATGTGTATGAAATGCCAAACATTTAGAAGCTGTTTTAAGACTCTTTAAGATTCCGCCAATAGATTCTTTTTCAAGTCGGTTGTCTATCTGTATGCAGGGCTTCTCTACAAGGCTGTCTGCAGCATTTCTGTGGGCTTCTGCACATTGCTTCCTCTTAAGAATCCTTCCTACTCATCACTTCCGCTGTAATCACCATCACCATTATCACCACCACGACCACCACGACCACCACTATCACACCACCGCCTCCATAATCACCTCGTCACCACAACATTCTGGTGGCTTATGGGGGCAGTCTTAAGCCATATGGATTCATATTTCACATCAGATTCAATTCCATGAGCAGCAGGTGCTGGGTTTTTTTTTAAATTCATTTATAACCTCCTTTTCCAGGGTATGAACAATTTAAGGAACACTCCAGGTGCCTCAACATATTTCTTTTTCTTTTCTTTTTTTTTTTTCAACGTTTTTATTTTATTTTTGGGACAGAGAGAGACAGAGCATGAACGGGGGAGGGGCAGAGAGAGAGGGAGACACAGAATCGGAAACAGGCTCCAGGCTCCGAGCCATCAGCCCAGAGCCCGACGCGGGGCTCGAACTCACGGACCGCGAGATCGTGACCTGGCTGAAGTCGGACGCCTAACCGACTGCGCCACCCAGGCGCCCCAACATATTTCTATTTTATTTTAGTATTGTTTACATGCAGCCTAGTTTATTTAAGTGACAAGCTGATTCCTCTTAGTTTTTAGAATCGGTTTTATTGTGCACCTTTCGAGCTCCTTCTTTTCATTGTTAAGAGAATGTCCTCTCCCTCCCCCTCCTCCCTCATGATTGTGCTCTAAGACAATTTCTTTCTATGGGCACTTCATTTTGTGCTCTGCTCTTCGATAGCCAAAAGTAAAATCAATTCTTCCTTGACTCATAATGACAATCCATCAGGGAAGGATTTTGAGTTTTCTAAAGAAAGAAAGTTCGGAGTTTTCCCTGGCAATGAGCTCTTTCCGACTTTTTCATAGAGACTTGGGGAAACAAAAAAGTGGATGACTTGGGTAGATTTGTTCTACAACCTAAGTATTTAGCAAATAGCAGGTTGGTAAGATCGCTGTTCTTTCATAAAAAGTTGGTGAGATTTTAATACGTTTGGCTTATCTGATTGTGCCATCACCCAACCTCTGCGTGTGGGCGGCACGGGAAAGGGTCTCTTCCCGGAGAGTTGCCGACGGTGATCCCTTCTCACCTCGCCCCTCGTTTTCTCCTGAAGAATATCTCAAAACAATAATACCCCCCCATGTGTACCCCCGCATGAATAAAGTGTTCATGCAACGTGCTCTCAGCACAGGCTGAGAGAACCAGGATTTGTTTTTGACCAAGGGGGAGAAGCAGCGATAGTTTAACGGTACTGTGTTTCGAGTTGTCTTACACTTGATAGTTGATCTCCGAGAGGATCCTGATGCAATTGTGACCCGAGTGAAGACTCAAGATATAACTGTGCCCCTTGGCCGCTGCGAACCGTTATTTGCTGCCCACCACAACTGTAATTCCAGCCAAATAAACAATGAAGTCAGACTTGTCCAGAGAGTTCACTTGCACACGTTACCTTTGCTTCATAAAGAATAAAACACGAAGCTTTGCTTGTGCCGAGGATGGCACGAAGTGAGGCGTCTGTTCGGTGTCTCCATGTAATAACCCACTATTTAAAAACAAATCCTGCTAGCGTATTTCACAGACCCAAATAACTCTCAAGGAAACCCTGACCATTAGCATTAAAGAGAGACAATGCAGAAGGTCTCAACGCAGCCTCTCTAGGTCTAGCCCTGGATAAAGACAGTTAATTATGCTCACAGATATTTATTACCTCAAAGTGTCTAAATAAAATGTAGCTCTTAAACTATTATCCAAGTAAGCCCAATGATTTTAACTGGTTCTTTTCACTTTGTATTGATAATCTGTACAGAAAAACATACATAAGCACACTTTCTCAAAACACAACCGATACCAACAAACATAATTTCTAAATGTAAAGAACGCCCTGAAAACTAATGATGAACTCATTTTCTTAGCCAATGTGACCTTCACACGAAGACAGCTTTGAAAGAGCATTTACCACTGACAATACAAAACTTTGCGGTATTTTTTTTTAAAGGAAAATCAAATGGTTTGTCCACTAAAGAATCAGCATCAGATCCCTTTTATGCACTTGCATAAAAAATTCACCTTCACAAATAAAAGCGAGCTGCGAATCATTTATCTTTGCTTATCTCTTTGATTACCATATATTAATTAAGATGTGAATTACTACTTAAAATAAAAGGAGGCCTGCGATCCAAAAAGAATTAAAAATGAATGCTTATGTAGGGAGACAATGAGGAGGGTGATTCGGGAAGCGATTGAAAAATGAATGTTTACTTTTAATGTTTTACTTTGCTATTTTCCTTAAAAGAAAATCTATATAAATTTATATTGTTTGCACTCCGCTGTTCTCTGCTAGTCGGAGAGCAGCTGTTCTACAGCATTGGTCTTTGAATGGCTGGATGGTAAGGCTCAATAATCTGTCGCCGCCCGGGTTAAGTGATGGAATTCATTTAAATGCCCCAGAAGTAATCATCCACAAAGAGTACATTATTTCTCTTTTATGAATTTTCAAACCTAATACTGATGGGTGGCATGCAATTAAACCTGATCAATATGTAATTTAGGTGGGCTGACATGTTTTCAAATTCGCAGAATATAGATTCTTTCAATATTGCAAGAGCTTAGTGAAACACTTAGCTTTTATAAAATAGCTAAGGCAGTTTAGTACAGTACGGAAAAAAAAAAATGTTTAGCCAGAAGATCTACAGAGAAGCAATTGTACCTGGAAACTCTCATGTTTGGACGGAAACCATAACTGGGGAATTAAGAACAGGCTTGATCTTCTTCTCAACCTTGTCTCTGCTTCTGTCTCTCTTCCAAAGAGAAGGAAAGAGCAGGGTTATCTACATACAGGATTTTGTCCAGGGCCATCTTGGTAATTTTCATGTGCAAATACTTTCAAAGGCCTTATAAATACCAGTGAAAAAACTGCAGAACATAACCTGTATTATAACGAGAAAAAAATTACAGATACATTTATTCACAAAGCTTTATTTGCATGGAACCAAACCGAGGCAAGAGGAAGAAAAAGAAAAAGGAAAAGGAAAAAAAGAAGGAAAGAGAAAAAGAGGACGGAACGGAAAAGCCCGGGGAGGGTGGGATTACCATAATGACCCTTTGTGTTAAGCTAATAAACAAGGGTTAGTACACTGGCTTGTGACCCCAGAGGTGAAGGGCGCCTCTCTCCAGTATTACTAATTAGCTCGCTGTCATCTACACAATAAGAATTACACTTGAGTTCCTATGATTTGACAGGATTCAATTTTAAATTTCATGCCTGAGGTCTTAAAGTGCTCTTTTACCCCCACATTTACATATCATACATGACCAAGCAGTTACAACAGGCCAGTGTCTGCCGGATTGGTGGGCAGGAGAGATGCTGGGACGATGCACAGCTCACCATTGGCGGCGAGGCCTCTCCGTGGAGTGCCGCCTTCACACGCGCTTTTCATCCAACCCAGTCCTCTCGCCTTACGATGGGCTGGTATCCTCTGGCCGTTGACCTATCGACGGTATACTTTTTGTCAAATGTTTAATTAATGCTCAGTCAACCTGCTACTCCTCATGGGCACATGATTTGCTTCCAGTGGGGGCCCCTGGCCCCGGGACAGTCCCCCCTTCCCCGTTTCCCAGTCTGCGCAGGGCCACCCACCTCCCACCCCCTGTGTCGGCAGGACCTTGTTCCGGACTGCATCTCAGGCGTGCGGTCCGCTGCCCGAGGCCGTAGCCCTGGGAAGGCCTTCTTCTCGGCCATGGAAAGGCCACGTGGATCTGACGGAGACACGTGGGAAGGGTGTCGGCAAACCCCAGCACTTGAGTGTCCCTGCTTTCAGCGCCACCGGGAGCCATGTGGCCCCAGCCCTGGCCTCGGGTGACACTCACGAAGACCGGGACGCGAGTGCGGGCACAGCTGAAAAACAGTCTGGGACTAAGCCAGCAGGGTCTGTGGTGTTCAGCTTGCGTTGATGGCCCCAGCAAATTAGGCGGGGCTCTGGGCACCAGGCGACAGGAAGTGCAGGGTCTCCACGTGCCGGGACAGACACATGGACCCCGCGACATCATCCACGCGTGCACTGGGGTGCTTTGTTGCATTTGAAGATGCCTTGAAAATCTAAGTTTCCCCTTTTGAAATGTGACAATCCATTTTTACCACTGTGGAAAACCTTAGGCCAACAGGAAAAGAAAGACGATGATATAATAGTTACCGGGTAAATACGTTTAATTAAAATTCCACTTTGACCCCACTCCGCCTTTTCTGAGGGTCTGGGTGCACAGAGGAGGGAGGCTCAGGAATCCTCTGGTCTTTTAGTATCTGAGGAGCAGGGAGGTCACAGTGGGCCACACTAATTGAGTGTCAGCCATCAACAAACACACATCTCCACGTTAACTTCACATTTCACGCTAAGTAAAATGTCTCGGATCTCTTGAAGTCCTATCCGGCCCCCGAGTCCCACGCCGTCTCCCGAGAGATGATAATTACTCACAAGTTGGTGGCCATTATCACGTATCAAAGACGGTAAAATGACTTTCTCTTTGTTGGCTAGAAAATTGACAAAGGGAGCTCGTGGTAACAGCAGCAGAAAGGGCAAAGGGAAAGGGCAAAGGGTGAGCGCTGAAGGCACATGCTTGGAGCACAGGCGAGGAACAGACTCCCTCCCCTGGAAGACCCTTAAGGACATCACTGGGAAAAAAAAAGAGAGAAGAAGAAACTAGGAAACACACAGGACTCAAAGGAACGTCACACAGCACTTTGGTCATGAAGCAGTCAGGGACGTGCCAGCCGCCCAGAAGGCAGCTGGTGGGGTGTCCATCGGGACAAAGGCTTTGGAAGTCATGGTCGGGCACAGCGGTCAGGGTCTTACAGTTGTGTTCTGCTGTCCAGTGCCATCTAAACAATTCATTCCAGGGTGCGGTCTCACAGTGGCGCGGTCTCCGGGGAATCTCAGGAGGCGAACATTAACCAGGGCGTCTGTTTTCTCATGGGGGAGGTTGGTGTATATACGCACATCTACCTAAAACATACGTATGTTTCTCTTTCGATTTGAATGCCCACGTGAACATTGTGTGCGATGCGATAACATAATCTCAAATGCCATGATTTTATGAAGACATCTTCTCAGTAAACGCCTCCCTCCCGCGATGTCCCTCACAGAGACAGTCCTGTGGAGTATCCTGTTACGAACACATTCATCAAAAATCCATTCTAGCCAAACGCGAGATTTCCCTAACTGTGCCGGTCATTGAAATATATGGATTCATATCAACATTTAAAAGTTGAAAGGAAAAAGGGGGGAAAAATCCTTCACTCTCTAAAAACGTTCCTGTGCAGGCTCAGAAGACCGTGTGTGCGTAAGCCAGCTAAATACTTTGTAAAGATCTTGCCAGCTTGTCTGTCACTTGAGTGAGTTCTGTGGCAGCAGAGGACGAGGGCGAAGTCCCAGCCTCACCCACGTGTGAGCAAACAGAGAGCCCCGTGACTCATGCCCACACCCTCCAGGAAGTCTTTCTTCCTTAAAACGCTAACGTGTGATCTTGAAAGTGTCATTTAGAAATGCCTGCAGTGATATGAAGGCAGAGACATTCTCTGAGCTATTTGCTGGTCACGGGCACAGAAATGACAAAGGATTCTGTCCATTAGTTTTTCAATACAGTGCTCAATAGTAGTAGGAAATTGATGGGGTGGCTGGGGCATCACATCGAGGGAACTTATGATGCGGACAATAGCACTTTCAATAAAAGGGCTTTTGATTTTCTATGTGTCAAACTGTTTTAATATTAGAGCATTTCTAGGTCAATGAAGGGTTAATGTAGCATCATAAATCATATCCAAACAAGAGCCTCAAGCCTGCTCTACCTACACAGTAGTCTGTTAAGGTCAGAAAAGCGTCCAAAAAAAAAAAAAAATCACAAAATGGGAGGTCGCTAAAGCGATGTGGAAACCGCATTTATTTCACTGCCCCAGACATCGACATGGCAATACTAAAGAGAGTGAAAAAAAGGTGAATTAGAAATTAATGATTCTCTGCTATGTAAATGGCAATTAAAGGGCATGGCCCGCTGCAGGCTTGGTCCCGAAAATCGTCTCCATTTGTTTGGATGGAAATTCAGAGCCTAAGCACATGTCGCAGTGAGCCCCACTACGTCTTTATTGAAAGCTATCATCTTCCCCCCACACAGACCCCCAAGTAAACGGAACCTGCACCCTATCCATCCACCTTTGCGATAGAATGTCAACGATCCCGTTGTGCGGTTAATCTTCGGGTATGAATAAGTAATGTGTGTTCCAGAGAGCCCTGGCCCGGATGCCGCTGCCTCCATGTTCCACGGCAGCCAAGCTCGATAATTCACATTGATCCCCACCCTGCACATCCGAGCGCTGCCCTGACAGAGCTACACTGTGGCTGCTATTTCTAAGTTGTCCCTTGTCGGGAAAGCTCCAGAAGAGTCGCTCTCTGAGAGGGGGCCGAGCTGTTCAGTTTTGAACCCATTAAAAACAAACAAAAAAAAAACCCTTTCAGCGCCATTACCAGGAAGTGCAATTAAAAAAGATGACAAATTCAATAAGATTTAATGAAGAACAGGAGGATTGCAATGGAAGAACACATTTCCCATTTTGTTTGCGCTTTTAGTCTAAACTAGCCACATATATTACACCTTGCATAGAGATCGTGTTGGGGGAGGAAGAGCCTTTTAGGTAGACTTTTCGGGAAGCAGAAGATCGCACGGAGCCACGGCAAAGCAAGCGGCCCTGGCTGCCGGAAACCGCAGGTGCGCGCCTTCTGTCGCGGACGGTCCCCTCTCCTGAGAAACCAGGCAGAGCCGAACCCGCGCACGCCGCACAAAACACAACTCCGAGAGCAACGCAAACTTGGGCACCATTTGTCACTTAAAATCTGCAAGTCCCTGCAATATTGGGTGCTCGCATGTAAAACAAATGGGCTTTGGGAGGGCAGGCTGCATTGACAATCCGGCAGAGAGCAATTTTCTGTCGTTTAATGAAGGATGGAGAGAGCGCTTGACAAAGTGCCCGCTCATTACAAGTTTGTTTTTGTGTGTGTGTCTGGGTGGCCGACAGAGAGAATGTGCGTGTGTGATGAAAAGGTAATGTCCCCAGTTCAATCTTCTTAGACAAGTTAGAATTGTTAAGGGCAATCCTATTTTATCGTGAATTCATTTGGACAGTACTGAACAAAGAATCAACTGAACCAGCACCCTGGTGGTATTTCTTTTTAGCTGAAACCATGCAAAAATATTGTGTCGTTGCGGCTTTTCGGGCCTGCGTCCAACTCTGTGTAACATCAAGATGATGCATCTATGTATGTGCATATAATTTTACAGTGACTAATAAAAGATCCGATTAATTTAAAATCTGTCCAGTCACAAATACATATGACATGTGTTCAGCAGCTGTACGCGTTCTCTTCCAATATTCAATATATTATTCAATATTCATTATGTTGAAGTCCAGAATACAACGATGGGTTGTAGCATCGCAATGACCATTACCTTGAATTTTGTGATCGTCGAAAAGAAGTAACTTAGACCATGAAACTAATCAACAGCTGGCCAAATTCACCTATATCCAAACAAATTTGAACGATTCTTAGATCAGAGTTCTGGAAATCAAGGGGGTAAAATAAAAATACGTAATCATTTCTAAAAGTTGAATCCACAATTCTTTTAGTTTAGTTCATTTGAACCCATGGAAAAGAATCAAGGATTTCTTCTTCTTCTTCTTTTTTTAATACGTAAGATATTAAGGGACAGGGTTGTACAGAGATGTGCACTGAGAAAACCATGAGGAGGCTTTTGTTAATAATACCTAAAGAAATGTCTTCTAACCAAGTGCTCGCTCCGGTTTTCAAGAAGACACATGGAACGCACGCACGTGCGCACGCGCGCACACACACACACACACACACACACAGATTCTGAAATAATCTAGGTGTCATCTCTAGGTAATTACGTAGGTCCATATACAAACAACAAAGTATAAATAACATGCAGGGCCCTGAGGCTCATGGGTAAAAGACAGGGTCCCGCCTCCCTGGCTACAGGTTCTCCTGTTTACATACACACTAGGTCTGGGATAAAGATGCGTCGTCCACTTCTTTGTTCCACAACAAAATCTCTCTGCGACTGCCTGAAGTTCAGTCTTTTTCTACATTCTGCTTTTCCAAGTTGTAAACTAAATGTAAGATGCTCCTCTGATTTCTTTTATTGTTCTTCAAAAATGAATCAAGGCTTCAAGGGAGACTACGTGTCTCCTAAGTGGGATGGTGGACAGACGCGACGCCGGCCGTGAACGCGTGCAGCTCTGTCCTGTTTTAAGGAAGAAGTTGGAACCAATGGGGAGCCAGAGCACAAATGGAAAGTTCTGATCAATGCTTGTATCAGAGGTCACACGCCGAGAGTCTTCATGCCCAACGCCAGCACCACAAGATTTATAAAGTCCTCTCCTGACGTAACACACTACAAATTCTGCCACTTGCTGTCTGGTGATTTCGCTTTCACGGAGGTAGTTATGGTTCCATAGCCAAGGACGTGGTGGTGACAGCAGGGCTGGGGTAGGACTGAGTCCTGGGGCCATTTTCTTTTGTAAATAAATGAATTGTGCCCCCCGCCCCAGAAGCAAGTGTTTGTGTGCACATAGATTTGTTTCGGTTTCACACATGTTTGGTTTTACAGGTAATTTCTATAATTTTATAGACAGCGGGTTATTCTGTTGTGTTTGGTGACCAGTCTGTAGGAAGGATAAAACAAAATAGCTGTCACCTAGCGTACCCTTAGTTGCAAGGTTCAGCTGTCAAAGCACCTCAGTCATTCCAAAACACATATTTGGTTTTTTAAATGTGAAATTTGTCTCAACCATAGAAATTTATGAAGAACGTAAAGTTTTTAGAGATATTTTTTAGTCTCCTCATTTTATATATTTAAGGATAATATATAAAATTATTTGTAGTGAAAACACCAGGAATTCAGGGCAAAAGTCGTGGTTTTTTTCACTGTAACTTTCATGGCCTTATTTAAAATAGAAGCTCCAAAAATGATTGGTTGTTTGTTTACTAAACACTGATCACAGTAATAATATGTGGCCGGAAAACCAGCGTCCCTGAGAAAATCGAGGCATAATGTACCATTTACGGGTGTGAAGTCCGTATTGTTTGAAAAGTTCTCATTTTGTAGGACATATACGTGTTGTGCGTCATATCGTATATATCAGGTGAGTTACCAATACACTTTATTTCTGTCATAAAACAAATAATCACTGTGTTTGTAAAATAGACCTTCCTGGACACATGGGTCATTGCCGGGTCCAGGGGCAGGTGTTGGTAGAAACTCCCGTACAGCCACCGCCCCTCCCAGGACCAGCCTTCCTGACTGAGCTGCCCTGAGTGACCTGTCCTGCCTCCTCGAGCCAGGGGCAGCCAGGGGTCCCCACCCCAAACTACTCAAACCCCCATGCAATTTCGGCAGGCTTAACTGAGAAACGCAGAGGACAATGCCTTCAGTAATGAGTATGGTGGCAGAGAAGGTGGCCCGGAGAGCAGCTCGGAGGCACCTCGGCCAGTGCCTCGCAAGGTGGGCTCTTCCCAAACAGAAAGTACACCTGAGTGGAAACGGGAAGTGGGGAGGAAAGAGAACGAGATCCATCCAAGCCTTCTAACCGGGTGCCTATGCTGTGCTCCGTTGTGGCGGCGTCTGGGTAGAGTTCCACACGGTGGGTGATGCCACGGACTATTTTGTGGCAAGAAGACACCTCCTTGTCCGTGAAGACGGAGCCATCGTCAGAAATGATACAGGTGCAAGGACCTCAGTGAGGGTCTTAGAAAGAGAAAGACCGGGTGGCTCAGTCGGTTGAGCGTCCGACCTCTGCTCAGGTCACGATCTCATGGTCCGTGGGCGCGAGCCCCACGTCGAGCTCTGTGCTGACAGCTCCGAGCCTGGAGCCTGCTTCCGGTTCTGTGTCTCCCTCTCTCTCTGCCCGTCCCCCACTCAAGCTCTGTCTCTCTCTGTCTCTCAAAAATAAATAAATGTATGAAAAAAATTAAAGAAAAAAAGAAAGAGAAAGGACAATGTTAGTGCCAATGAAAACAGGAGGCACAGTATGGACAGTGGGTGGGGAGGGCTGTTACGACCCGGAGTCAGGGCTGACTTCCTGAGATGTGAGTTCTGAGCAGAGCTGAGAAAAACGCCTGGGCTGGGGCCGGGGTCGGGATGACTCCCAGGAAGAAAGACAGGCTGTGGGCTGGGGCGGGGGCAGGGCAAGAGTGAGGGGGACCGTAGAGCCCAGGGAGGGTGGCCCCGCGGCAGAGCCGGGCCTGGACCAGTGGGAGCCTCTCTCGGCCGGAGGGGAGTCTCGGGCCCTGTGCTGCTTGCTCGCTTTTTGTGCCCAGCTTGTGTTGCTGGAAACACTCGGTGGACGGATGAGAGGCCGCGAGGGAGCAGAGCACCGATACATGAAATGAAAAGGGCGACTGTGAAAGTTGGTGCGTCGGTCTGGGGGCACACGCCCAAGATCTGGCCAAGTGAGGGTCTCCCGGCTTCATTGCCCTGGCATCTTACGGGTGTCAGGCAAACCCGGGAGGTGTGTCCGTGCAGGCCCCATCTGCCCCTCAGCAGAGAAGCAAAATGATGGGGTTTCACGACACGTAAATAGTCGTTGGATTTCTAAACACAAGACGAATCCCCCCGGATGACCCTTGGTGACATGAGGGCCTTCCCATCATGGTGACTTCTGGTTGTCATCCCACTGGTCTGGGGCAGGGACTCCTTCCCTCCCTTTGTGAAGAATTTAGCCTTCTTTTCTCCGGAAAGCTTGAGTTGGCATGTTGGCACATGGAGAAGAGTCTCCCTCCCTCCCTCCCTCTCTCTGGCTCCCACTGGTCCCCTCCTTACTTCAGAACTGTTTTCCTGAGGACGGCCTACCCATCGGGAAGCTTCTGAGAACAGATGATGCATCACTTTGTTAATCAGACTCCAGAAACGGTCCACGCGCTTTTTTGCTTTACATGAAAATGAACGTGGCTACTTCTGAATCTTAAAAAAAGGAAATAAAGCAGACAACTGAAATAATGTTTCAATGTCAGCTAAGGGAGGGGCTGATAAGTTGGGGGGGTATGTGTGAGACAATGAGCCATTTTCTGTACGTGGAGGTCAAAGTATTCATTTTATAGTAACTCACCACCACTAACCTCCCCACGGTTTGCTGGAAGATGTGTCACAGCTACAGGCTAATCACACTGAGGCTGGGTGGTTATTTGCAGCAAAAGCCTCTGCATAAATGGTATTTTCAGAATTTGCTCGTCGGTGCTGGCATTACATCCTGTGTTCATAGACTGCCCGCTTCTGCAGGTTCTCGGTTACATACGTACACGTCACCTGCCTTCTCTGCAATGAAGCTTGATTCACACACAAAAATGAAAACAGTCTGTATTTTCTGAGCGGTGTCTTCCGTGCGCTCTTCTGGGTCATTCCGCCAATATTCAGATCGGCTTGTACATTTCTGATGAAGTACCTGACAAACAGGTGATAAAACATTCTCTAACTCCTTCCCCTCCCCCCCGAAATAAAACAACAAAGGAAACAACTTCCTTTGCAGGATATACACAAGAAACTAACCAGAGGCCGTGTGCCTCCTGCGTGGCATCTGTGAGACACCCCCACGATGGTGGCTTTCCTGGAGTAAATACCAATCTGATCAGAATATCGTATATTATTGGATTTCTAATTTTCTGTGAAAAGACCAGGCTATGTTGAGCAGCCTTTAGCAAGCTGTCACAGATGAGACCAATGAGCACATCCTGACTTAACACACGGCGAGGTTGCCAAGGATACGCTGCTGAGGGACCGGGGTCAGGAGTCAAACTGACCAATATTGAGCAAATTGCATTGGTTTGAATGATTCCCCCTGAGCTAGTAATGATATGGCAAGCACATAGTTAGGTCTGCAGACAGATAAATACTAGATTTGAAGATCAACCGAGCTGCATTTGGGATCGACACGTGTGTGTGTGCGCTTGTGTGGTTTGTGCGTGAAATATACAAAAATACACACAGCGAGTCGGGCAGACGGTAAGTCTGTAAAACTGTAAGAGCGTGTGTCCGTCTGTCTACGCACGACCCTCACGGAAGCTGAACCGGGGCCACGCACAAAGCTGTTCAAGAGGGACCACTATACTTGCACTAGTACCAAAACTCTCTGCTGTATTTTTTTTTTCTGTTTTGATTTTCATAGTCGTGATTTTTTTCCGCCTCAAGGCATAACGTGATTCTCAGAGTACCACAAAACTAGAGAAATATTACCTAAAGCATTATTATTTTATGCAATCGCCTCCCCAAACTGTCTCAAATATCTGACACACAGAAAGTTGAATTATCAGATTGCAGAAGCCGCATACAGCTTAAGAGGAAAAGGCGAAGGGGATGAGTGGTAGTCTTCCTAATGAACATTCTTCCAACCATAGAAATTAATACTTTCTTCCTGAGCAATCAATGCATCAATCCATATGGCTGCCTTTCCATCATTAAGCTGGCTAATTAAGAGGTCGACATGTTCTCCAAGCCTCAGCTTGCTTTCCTCACCTGGCCCCGTCGTCACTGGCTCTTCTCATACCGTTTCTTACAGCGTCTGTCATAACCGGAGAACTGGAACCAATACACTCGACAAAGTGAGAGCAAACATTCTGGAATGGCAAGAGAATGAGAGCATGTCACCTGCCTCTACAATTTAGAGGACAGCGGGCAAAAAACGGACGCCCCCAAAGGTTCTGATGCAGGACAGAGTTCTCCTGGCTCCTTTCTGACCCTTCCCCAGACCCCTGCGGCTCACCGTCGGCCTTTCCAACATAAAACCACTCCCAATCTGCCCGCATCCACTGATTACCATGAATACATGGCCCAAATCAAGTGGAAAAAAAGAGGCTGCTATAGATAATTTCCCGGCAAACTGACTTCGCTTTTCTCCAGGATAGAAGTAACATGGTTAAAAATCTAAGATTCTACCAATTTTAATTCAAAGTTGAGCAAAGAGGTCAGGGAAAACAGACCAAACACAGGTAAAAGATAAATTCTATTGGATTTCTTCTCTTCCCACGTAAGTGAGGTTTAGGACAATTTGAAAATACTGTACAATAGGAGATTTATAATCTCAAAGAAAAAGTGCTTCCTCCTCTTTAAACTGTTTTCTCACGAATGCATGTTTTCCAGAAATGACTTTAATCCCAGTTTCTGTACCCTGATACAATTTATACCCTCGGCTTGAAAAATGCTGTCTCCTGTGTATATTAGGACACAGACGTATTGGGTGCGCTTGGGCATGAATAAAACCAGGCAGCATCATGGAGCCCTCGGCAGTATTTTGATATGTATCTAAGTGAGTTGCCCGAGCTATTTAATTTATTTCTTTACAAAGTTTCTTTGTTTCCGTTCCTCTAAGTCAGGGGGGAAAAAAAGCCCAAATTGGCTGCTTTAAAAGAAGGAGGAGCGTGGATATTTACATCTTAATGAATGTGGTGTGATACTCTTTCTTAATCTAAAGAAAAGGGAGAAATGGCCGGGACATTTCTAGATAGATGGTTAAGAAGAGAATCATTCTGAGTCTGGAGCGGTACATTTATAAAAATGCTGAGTTTTGTCTCTGTTCAATTGGGATACTGACCAGAGGATGGCTAGAGGCAAGATAATTAGGTTTCCTTTACTAATTTAGTTCTTTGTAGTGTCTCCCAGAAAAGCCTGCTGCCCAGCACATCAGCCGTTCGTGTTGGATCGTCTGCCAGAGTGAGAGATGCTGTCCTGAAGCTTCCTCCGTGAAGCGTCCTCACATCGCCTCCTGAAAGGGGCTGCTGAGATATTTTAAATGTGCGTGTTCTATCTCATGCATGTCCCACAATCTACACTAATTACATCGTGATTCCGGGATGCGTTTCAATAGAGAGGTGATTTATGAAGAAGATGCTAGAGAAAGTCTATAGCAAATAATAGAAAGGAAAATTAATAAATCACGGCCCTTTTCACATAAAGAAAGAAAATTCTTTGTAAGGTGAGCCACTTAAAACACAATTAGCTCATTCAAGTCTTGGCAGCAGGAAATAGTGTTTTTAGAGCCGCAGCGAACTCCCTGCTCACTTCAGATTTAAAGACAGGCGAGCAGGCGTGCCCCGGAAACTTCTCCAGCACGCACTTCCCAAGTTGACGTCGTGCCCACCTCGCCTCTCAAGACCCTGCCCCCCGTTTGCATGTGGCTGTGCCCGGAGGAGAGGAGGCTGTCACGGGGTCTCTGTGCCCTGGCCCCGACTCCGCGCACGAACGGACATCAGCACATAGGAGAGCGCTAGGTGTCCAAAGCACTATTTTGGAAATCAACGCACCCACTGGCATGAAAAACGCCCTGGTGGGGGGGAATGTCTTGTAGGTAAATACTCCAAGCCCGGAAATACTTAATTCAACCACCTTCACCCTCTGGCTTCTGTCCCTGCCGCCCCTTCCGTGCGCTGCTCTGTTTCTACCCTGGAGCCACCTCCCCCACCCTGCACCGTCGTGGTGGTCAGCGTCCCCCCTGCTCGGGCTCCGTCCAGTGCCCGCAGCCCGACACCCCGAAGCAGCATGTCCAGCCCGTCCAGGCCAGACCTTGTCCTGAGAGGGAAAGGCAACGAAAACAGTTGTGCACATTCAGGAGAAGGGAAAGCCACGTCATTTCTGTGGCGTTCCCGTCACCCATGGAAAACCTTCTCTACCTCTTCCTAGGCGCCCCGTCCTCCACCATGACAGGAGCGCTCTCTCAGATCCCTCCTTTCCTCTCTTTATCCCGACGCCTCGGTCTAGATCATGAGCTATCTTCTGGGCTCCCCGAGCTCTCTCCAAGAAAGAAAGATACACATGGGCAGCCTAGGAAATGCAGCTTGAGTGTCTCAGTGGTGCTTACTGCCCGCTAGGCCACTCCATCTGCACGGCCAAGGCTCAACTTGTCCACGAAGTTCAATGTCTACTAAACAAAACAACATAGATGCCCCAAAGTTTCTGAATAAAAGATTTTATCATATCTACAATGACGAAAATTACGAATAACCTCAAATCTGCAAGGCTAAAGAATGGTCAAAAATTATGGTCAATACCTATTGTGGAATATTCCGGGATATTAAGTGAATATACAAGAAAATATTAACAGGCATGGAAAATAATGCACTATATTTTTTAGGTTATAATTTAGGATATATATCTATATATATCACATATATTTAGGTCATATTTATAAATTGCCTTTGCAAAATATATATTGCATATATAATCTAAATTTATCTATAATCTAAGTTTATGCATTATCTACCTACATTTCTGCAAAGAAAATGTATTTACACAACAGAAGTTATTTGGTACTTTCTGGGTATCAAGTATTGTGTTACACGGTTCCCACATAGAAAATTATGCCTTCAGGGGCGCCTGGGTGGCTGAGTCGGTTAAGCGTCCGACTTCGGCTCGGGTCGTGATGTCGCGGTTCGTGGGTTCGAGCCCCGCATCGGGCTCTGTGCTGACAGCTCAGAGTCTGGAGCCTGCTTCGGATTCTGTGTCTCCCATTCTCTCTCTGCCCCTCTCACTCATGCTCTGACTCTCTCTCTGTCAAAAATAAATAAACTTAAAAAAAAAGAAAATTATACCTTCAATAAACAAATGCATAATATTCAGCATCCAATGAATGCATTTGAAATGGTAAAAACCAGCACTTATCTCTTAGAAGCTGTGGATATGGTCACTTATGGTCATTTTTAAATTTCTTGTTTGTGCTTTGTTATAGATCGCAGAGCACTTAAAACGTGTCTTAACTGTATAATTGGAAACAAAACAATGAAACTTGAAACTCACCTATACTTCCCCCAAAAGTGTTCCTCGTCTGCTTCTCCTCCCCTACTTCTGGCTAACGACCTGTTTGTTGATAAGAACATTGTCCTTCTGCCTCCGTGCCCTCGCTGAAATCCACGTGTCACCGGTCACCGATCCTGCCCTCTCTTCTGGAAGGTCTCCAGCGGTCACGGGCTTCTTGGGGTCCAGAGTTTTTCCCTCCTCTGCCACATAAGTCACTCTGTAACCAGGGTTTCCTGCTTCGCTCCCTGAAATCTATCCCGTCCCATCATCCCTAAAGGGAGAAAGCCACCCTTTTGCCTAGAAGAAGCCTTGGGGCCCCTTTCTTGCCCACAGATGCGGTTCCCGGGCCTTCCACAGCTTGCCAGCCAAGCCATTTTGCACTTCAGCCACTCAACAGCCATTTCTTTAGCACCCCCCGCTAGCGTGAGTGTCCCCCTGTGTTCGTCGGAAGCACACCCGTTCTGTCCCCACTAGAGTCCACTTTCCCCATCGAGTCGTCCCTAACCTCTCACAGGAGGACGTGTCAGCCTCATGTACCCGAGCAGTCGCGTGTCCTTGCGCCAGGTAACATGTTTGCCGGGAGCACCCCCCCTTTGTTTCCTTGTAAGTTTTACATCTTGGGATCCTCCCACTGCTTCGTTTCACGGAAGTCCTCGGATTCACCGCCAGTTACCTGTACCTTGCTGTCTTCCTTCCCTTCGTGGATCAGGGATACTCCCCGCACCCAGAGAGGCTGCCCAGCTGGGCTCCCTCTGCACACTCGATGTGTCCTCTGGTGGCATCCCTAGCGGATGGGGACCTTGGAAGCAAGGAAGGTAAAGTCAGGGCACTTGTTCCTCAACTTCCCCCTGGGGGGACACCAGGCAGCAGGCCCCTCACTGGAGCCACAGCCCCCGAGGGCTGACCTTCTCCGCATCACTTGCGTGGGTCCTGGGAGTTCCTCCCCTACTCGACTTTACGGTTCTGGAAGCAAGACTGCACCTGTTCCCATTAGCCCACGATGAGCTGCCCCCTGTCGTCCCCTCGACCTGGACACACCTGTCTGGACAGCCCCCTCAAACTGACCTGTTTGAACGAGCCCCGTGTTTCTAGCAGAAACCATGACTTTCAAAGTTCCAGCACATTCTAAGAAGAGGTCTATTCTGCCGGGCGGGGGGGGGGGGGGGGGGGGGACGCACGCAGGACCTGAGACAGGATTCAGAAGCCAGGGGGGTTGCAAGTATACTGCAGAGGGTATTTTTAGAAGGTGTCATCATCACTTTGCTTCAAAGACTCAGGATTTCCGGGGTGTCATATATATCGATATTCAAATATAAAGGCAAGAATTCCAGTCTTCCATAGATCAATAGTAATTATTTTAGAATAGTCGGATACATTGATTTATCCGCATCTCTGACCCCTTCCGCTAACACAAATGAGCAGGCACCGCACGCGTGCATGCTCCCATACACGCAGGGCATTTTGTTCCGGGTTTGGGTAGTGGCCGGACGGTGTTGTTTGTCTGGCAACTGGCCTCAGCCTCTGTTCTCCGCCTTGTGGTGTTTGAGCTCATTGTTGCCTGCGTCCACTCTGGTGAGCATTCCGAGAAAACACATTCACGGCGGTCCATTTCTTTGCACGGAGCTTCCAGCGCGGGGCTTCAGATCCGCCTGCTCTCTCCTTCCCGTGTAGAGCATCTGTTTTCTTTAAAATGGTTGCTTCCAAATCTTCCATAACTCCTGCTCAGCAGAGGCTTTGGAGGAGAGGAACGGCGGGCACCCGTGTCTGTAGGTGCCACGCTGGCAGAATCGGGGTCATTTAACCCGGAAAGGAAGCATTTCGCCTAATGGAAGTGGCATGGGTTGCGAAGCATTCATTCTGTGGCTAAAGATCAGCGTCCGATAAAATCCAATCCGAGCCTGGCAAGGAGAGACTGTATCTGGAGGGGTGACTGAAGGGGGTGAAGGAACGGGGGCCCCGGGGGGGTCTGTGGCTGGTGGGCCCTGTGGCAGGAAGGCTCCTCTGTCTAAGATTCCCAAGTGCCTCAGGGACAGGCATAGGGTTTTGTCTCAGAAGGAGCAGCGGGAAGGCCAGGGAGAGCCTGGCGTGGGGTTGGGGGTGAGCAGGGCTGGCTCCGGGAATGTTTCCTCCTGAGCTTTTCTTCTTGGGGGCGGGTATCTTCTGGTGCGGGCGGAGGGCAGGTCCAGCTTCGGAGCCCGGGAAATGAGAGAAGTTGAACCTGAGTTTGGTTAATAGCTGTCTTGGATAAATCGGTGGGGCCAGGGGTTCCAAGAATCCCTGTTGGGACACAGAAAGGGGCTTTGGGGGTGTGCGTCTTCAACCCGCTCATTCAAACTTTTGTTGTTTTTCCCAACCACGAGAGCTGATATTTTCAGAATAGATAACGGAGAGATAGAATGAAATCTCCTTTGCTCAAGGTCTCAAACGATCAGATAAATTCCTATTTCTCTAAAATTGTTTAGGTTGTAATCACCAAGATGGAAAACGATGCTTTTTGGAGGCCGTGATTTTTTTTTTTTTTTAAACGGGAACTTTGGAGGCAGGCAGCTCTGAGCTGGGCTCTCGCCCAAACCTGATGGCCGTGGCCTTGGGCAGGCTGTGTCCTCCCTCATCGATACGTAGGAGTCATGGCAGCCAATATCCCAGAGGTGAACAGGAAGGGCCAAGGAGGTAGTCTGTGAACTCGTTGCCACAGTCCGGTTCATATTTAGAAATGCCCGGTAAAGGGGAACAAGTCTCATTAAGAATAACAGGGCCGATAATAAAATGACAAGGCTCCTTTCATACTCTTACTGCGAAGATAAGGGAAAGCTCAACACTTCAACCATAAACTGTGCTACAAATATGATTATTAGCAATACTTAGACTTCTTCATTCTTACGGTCACGCTTTAAGATTTAATTATTACAATTGTTTAAAAGACATCGATCCTTTAGGTCGTATATCTGCCAGCCACATGTTCTCCCAAGACAAGATTACCAAGAATATGCCGACATCAAGGCGGGCGGAAAGGAGCCGCACGTACAAGAGATACGACAGCAAGGTTTTTCCGTATAATTTACATTTCCAATTTTAGAGGAGGAATGCAGTTTTCGGGTCGAAAAGTCAGTTAGTTACCCTCCCGCTTCTACCACTATTAGGAATGAAACACTAGAAAACATTAGAAAAGTCGTGATTCCAAAGACATTTTCCTCATTAAATGTGCAGTGGCTCTTAAGTACAGTACAAGGCTGCAAATGTAACTGTATCCTTATTACGGGAGGTAATGAGGCCTTAAATTGGGGAAAATTTAAAGACTATAGTATTTTATTGGTATAACTTTCCAAAATGATTGCTTACGAAGCTATTAAATGGATAATTCATCAGAACAATAGAATATAGAAACCGTGGGATTAGAAATAACCCTGCCCCTAAAAGTCATTGCCGCCACTTGTTGACTTGTTGGGGCTGCTGTTGCCCACAGCCCTCCCGTGTGCGGCCCCAGGACCTTGTCTCCCTTCTGCACACCGTGGGCTGTCGCGGGACTGCCGTGCTCAACGCTGTTCTCTGTGGACCAGACGCCACTCCCTCGGTCCACTGGGCACCCTCTTCTTCGAGAGCCGCCCTGGCCTCCGCCACACGTGCAGGCTTTGTGCTGCCTTCTGCAAACCTTGTGGGGGGGCCTGCCGGCCAGCATGTACCCCCACCTTCTGTGCCGGGAGCTCCCCGAGGGCGAGCCGAGTCTCCCTTCCGCAGCTTTGGAATGCAGCATCCCGCCCGGTATACAGTAGGGACTCAATAAATGTCTGTTGGCATTTATTTGACATCAATATTAAATGATTATTTAAGTGACACCATTGTTTCAACGCTTCTTGTGCTGAAAAGCCAATCTCTGTACCACAAGTTGCACTCAAAGCTGGAGGCCAGGACGGCTTACTGTGGAGGGACAGTGGCCTTGGCTTGCAAAGGGCAGGTGTCCTGCAGGAAGCAGTGTCCCGGTGGCTTCCCAGCGCAGGATGGCAGGGCCCAGCATGGGAACCTCGCTCACCAGGAGCCAGGCGCAGCCCAGGGGAGGCCCCGGACGGAGACCGCTCGTCATAGGCGCACGGACAAGCCGTCCCGAAGGCTGCAGGGAGCCCCTCCAGGTCCTTCCGTGGGATTCGGTTGTAGTGAGGTGGGGGTGGGGCAATGCTTTTTCTCATAAAATTTGGGAGAGGGAAGAGGAAAGATGAACCCTCAAAGTGCTCTTCTCGAGGTAAGGGATGAGTGTGATGAAGAAAAGGGGGCGGGGCACCCGGATGGCTCCAGAGCGTGTGACTCTTGGTTTCAGCTCAGGTCATGATCTCACGGTTCATGACTTTGAGCCCCATGTCGGGCTCTGTGCTAGCAGCATGGAGCCTGCTTGGAATTCCCTCTCTCTCCTTCCCTCTGCCTCTCCCCTGCTCTTGTTTTCTCTCTCAAAATAAATAAATAAAGTTAAAAAGAAGGAAGAAAGAAAGAAAGAAAGAAAGAAAGAAAGAAAGAAAGAAAGGGGGCAAGACAGCCTTGCAAGACTCCAGTAGAGAACATGCGTGTGGGGGGATCTACGTGACAATTAGTGCCAAGCACAAAATGCGCATGTGTATGCGTGTGTACAATGAGCGTGCTTATCACACCCGCTAGGAGAGCAGTGAGTCTTTAAAAACCAGTGTCAGTAAATTATGTAAAATAAAACAGAAGTTTTTCCGCCATGAGCTTATGTGAAAAGGGAAAGTTGAGGGCTTCGTGGCAACATTTAGAAAATAGAGGGAGATTTAAACATGTGCAAAAAAGGGTAAAAAATTAAGAGAGTATCACACAAGTGTCCTTCTGGTTGCTGCCGCTCTGGGGCTAGGGCCCGTGAGCCCCAGACCGGAACGGCACAATCCGGGAGACTATGGGGCTGTGGTCCTAAATCTACGAGCTGAGAAAACCATTCTCGGGTAGCATGTCCTTGTTCACAGAGTCCGAGTCATTGGCTACAAAAGCTGACCTTGGACATGAGATTACCTAATGCAGCTGTGGCCGAGGTGCCCTGCGTCCTCCCTACCGGATGCTGCTCCAGTGGGGGACAGGGGCACAGGCAGAGTCCCGGGCCAAGTGTGCAGCTGGGATGGGAGTTTGCACCAACTTTCCCCGTGCATCAGCAGCATGGCTCTAGGAGCTCTCTTGCCTCTTGAGGATCCAGTCTGGATTCTATTTCCATGTTCTACTCCTTTAATATTCCTTCCCGGGGATTTGCGTCCCACAGCCTCAAAATACCCAAATTCCCTGCCTCTGAGGGGGATGGGTGTAAAGTATGTCGTTAGTATTAAAATAACTGAAATCAACAAGTTATAAATCCCGGCTGTTGCAATGGTTCCACCTTTAGAGGGCTTAATCAATCCGTTCATGTTGTTCCAATATTCCTTAATGATTTACTTTGCAATGATTTGTTTTTAAAGAGTAAAACCCTCTTCAAACAAGCACTGCTACGTATGATTTCCCTGAGAGGCTCCTTGTGAGCCCCCGCGCATATGCCTTGAGCTGAAGGTTGGAATTTGGACACCGACGACCCCAACCCAAGAATGTGTGACAAACAGCAATAAAAAAAAAAAAAGGCCGGGTTTTGTCTTTTCGTGGTTATGTAAACTGGTGCTAATTTTTTTTTTAAGGAAAAAAGGATCCTACAGCAGAGTGACAGAGGGATGCTTCGGCAGCAAACAAAATGAATACTTGCTTTAAAAAAATGTCAAAATGTGGATGTGCCTCCAATCATTTAAAAAATAGAAGGTGATAAGTTGAAAATGTCAGGTAATTGGCAGACAGATAGAAAGTTAAACTGTGTCCTCAGTGAAGAAAATTAACCAGCAGCTGCCAGCAGGGACCCCAAGGTCATGTGAATGCCAGAATCAAGCAAAGCCCAATCATTCAGAAGGGGTCCTCGGCTGATATCCCCCTCCCTGGTCATTTCCAGATCTCTCAGGAACTGCCCTGAACCACTGCCAACATGTGTTCATTTCTAAAAATTACATAGATTGTGATTTATTACCCATCACACTACAAAAATCCACTGTGAATTAAATCAGCCCTTTGTTTAAATTGCTCCTCGGCAATACGTATCATATCATCATAAATGACATTGAAGTTATAATCTGCAGTCGCCGGCCTCAGCCACTGATAAGGCTCCACCATGGGGCGATCAATACTTACTATTCATTTTTGAAATTATCTTCACATTGATCCCTGAACAAGCGCCAGCCACACAGAGGCACAGCCTTTAATACAATAATTATATAAAGGTTTACAGGCTCATCCTCCCAGCCAATAAAAGCTGTCAACTGGCAGGGACAGTTACAATCCCATAATCCATCAAAACCCTGTTCTCTGACCTGTGGGCTTCTGGGCTTTCGGGAGAGCACGATAAACACGCTCATCGAGGGGAGGACGGTGTGCAGGCAGACCAGACAAAGGCTGCGATGGATATTACTGATTGACGAAAAATCCTCCGAGTGGCCGGAGTCCTCTTTTTTATGATGGGAACAATGAAGGGTCATCTATTCATCTATTTGCTAATTGTAATTCAACAAGGAGAACACAGCCAGCCACTTCTCTGCCTTTACTTTTAGGTCTTTAATTTATCCGGTTTGACTGTGTACCAGATGATTTACAGTAATGAAGTAAGCCCGTGGAAATCATAGTGGAGACAGGTACCTTAGCAAAGGGACAAGCGAGGGTCTGAGACCAGAGAAGGGGAGACAGATCAATGGGCGCGGAACTTAGTGTCAGAGCTCTTCCACACACACACACACACACACACACACACACACACATACGTGCAGACACACACACACAGATGCACACGGGCCCAGACACACAGACATACACGATCAAACACGGGAAAACACGCATACACAAGAGCACAGGCAGAGACACATGCACGCACACGGACACACAGATACGCACAGACATAGGTGAACAAACATGGGCAAACACACATATTCATGCATGCAAGGACACACAAGGACACAGGCGCATGCACGTACACAGACACACATACACAGGTACAGACACACAGGCACACGGATGTAGACACACATGAACACACACGGCTAAACACACATACATGCAAGGACACACAGGACATACACAGACATGCACGCGCGCACACACACACACACACACACACACAGAATTATAGTAAAAATCTTCCCAGTCAAGATTGCGAGGACATCTTGACTTAACAAGAAATCCTGCAACTTTTCTGTACCTGTGTGTCTATTTTGCCATTAATTATAACAAAGTCATTTACCAAGTCTGTTTAATGTGTCATTGAATTTAACTTTGCTTAGCTAGTGGGATATACCTTGAATCGTCTATTATTTTCAGCTGTTTTCAGGCATGATTTGAAGCATGAACCTGTGCTTCCCCGGGGACTGGGCAGGGTGGCCGGGGGAGCAGTGGGTCCGATGCTGTGTCCAGCTACAGACCATGGGCTTCCTCTTGCTTTGGAGCAGATGGGGAGTCACCGTAAGCCCCTTGAGGTTGAGGGGTAGCGGGGGTCCTACAGGGAGAGCAGGGGCCCCTGCAGCACATACTTGGAAGGAAGACAGCCGTGGTTCCACGTGGGCTGGGGCCTCAGGGACATGAACCTCCACCCAATGCCAGAGTCTATCCTCCGATCTCCTGTCCAAGTGAGTTTCTGAGGTGGTGTAGATCTTGGTAGTGTCCAAAATGACAAATTACTGGCCTTTAATGGGCTTTTTTGAAAGTTTGATATTAGTTAAAATTGTCAACATTAAAATACTGCAGAGAAATTGTCAGGTGACAGAGAGTGGCTCTATTTCCAGTGTTTTCGTCGTCATTTGGGTGAGAGCGTGTGTTCACGTTTTCTGAGTCCGAGAACAGGGCTGTCGGCTAGGACAACTGAGGGCACTGGCCGATCGGGTTCACCTGCTCTCACACAGCAAGTGCAGTTAGGGCTGTACGTGGTGGGCAAGGGCGTCTAGTCTGCCGACTTCACAGGAAGGTGCTGGATGGGAACGATTTTAAAAAATAAACAGGTTTAGAGTTACCAGGATTTGTGCTAGGCTTTCACGTCTTCCAATTCATTATACGTTTTTTATTTTTATTTATTTCCTTTTCAGTTTATTAATTAATTAACTTATTTAGAGAGCACAGAGCCCTATGAGGGGCTCCAACTCACCAACTGTGAGATCACGACCTGAGCAGAAATCAACAGTCAGACTTACCCAGCTGAACCACCCAGGCGCCCCACTGTATTTTTTATGTTTAAAATGCTCCATTACATGCCCTTTAAGGCCACACAGTGGAGCAGGAGCCCTGCCTTCAAAATGCTCTGCAAAGCTCTGCGAAGCTCCACACCAGCTCCCAGAGCGACTCCGTTCCTCCAGAGAAACAGGGGGTGGGAAGCGTGTCCCCACGTCCAGAGGCACAGGCACCATGGAGACCCGGCATCTGCCCATCATATCCTCCTGGTTTGCGCAGCTCCTCTGGCGGAAAACCATCCTGAGAAACAGAAGGGGAGAAAATATGTAAAAACACAGAGGGCATCAGTATGGAAGCTTCCATGTCCAAACAGACCCCTGGCGACAAGGCACGGTACCTTCCCGTGTCAAACCAAAGAAAGCGTCCCAAGTGTGTGCTGTGGAAGCACATATGCTAAAATGCACTGATACAGAGACTAGGGTGGCCCCTTTGTAAGGATGACAGGCACGTTTGTGAAGCCTTCCATAGTTTTAAGGGAAAAAAAGGAAGGAAGCATCCTGGCGATGGCGGCCCAGCGATGGCGGCCCAGGCCTCCCCCGTGCACCACTGACAGTGTCTGCGGCCATGGCCACCAGCGCCTGGCAGCAGCGCACACAGCTCACCGACCGCACTTCATCCCACGAGAGGATGCACATTCTCTATGGGGAACACGCCCTCAGACCCGCAGGAAGGTGCCTGGAGAGGAGGCCCAGGGCTCAGGGCTCCAGGGTCTACGCCTCCTCCAGCAGAGGAGGCGTTCCGTCCTCGGCCCCCTCTAGAGGGCGGGGCACGCCTAATTCACGTTCCAGGAAAACATATGGTGAAGGGCGGGCCTCCCGCAGCGTCAGGGGGACGCGGGACGCGGCGCCAGGGAGAGCGTCACCGGAAAGGAAAACACGCAGTTGAATGGAGAATTGGGGTTCATCACGCGGGCACAGATCAAGTTCTCAGATTCTCTCAGGAAGCTGTTTGGAAGTGATTGTGCTTCCGTGAGGTGCGTGCTTCCTGCTGGGAACCCCCGAAACCTCGTGCGGTGACCCGTCTGGATGGAGCTTCAAAGCTTATCCAAACCTGAAACCCCGACTGGGCTCAGAGTGGGACCGCGCCGCCCTCGCTGTGGCCTGGGCACGCAGTCCCCATTCCTCTGGACAGGCGGACTGCTCTAACCCGGCACCCACACTGGGTGGATACACACAGCTGCACATCATCTCACCGTTCTGGAGGTTGGATGTCAACACAGGGAGGGCACGGGTGTGCTCGGATCCATCCACACTAGGGCCACCGGCATGCTCTGGTCCCGGGGTGTCCACACTCGGGCCACCAGCGTGCTCCCGTCCCAGGATGTCCACACTCAGGCCACCGGCATGCTCCAGTCCCGGGGTGTCCACACTCGGGCCACCGGCGTGCTCCAGTTCCTTGAAGGCCCTTCCCTGAGTTCCGGATGGCCTACTTCTCAGTTGATCTCCATGCCTGGCAGGGGTGGCAATGGAGCCCTGTCTTCTCAACGGCACTGATTCTGTGAGTTGAGCTCCTCTCATGACCTCACCACCTCCCTGCAGCCTCACCTCCTCACACCATCACCTTGAGGGGCATGATTTCAACAGAGGGATTTGAGGAGCACAAACATTCAGTCCATTGCAAGAACCCCCAGTGGTTTTCCAGTTCCTTAGGACAGAGAACAAAGTTCCTGACAAAGCTGAAGACCTTCCACAAGCAGAGGCTTCACCTCCGTCAGCAGGAGGTTCTTGCCTTATCCCCACACTGAGAACTCGGTGTCCCCTCCCCTCTAACACTTTACATGTTCTCACCTCTGTCTGGAGCTCTCTCCCTTCATGCCACCATGGCCCCCCTCCCAGAAACCCTCCAAATCTCAACACACAGGGCCGCCCTGGGGGCTCCCTGCCAGACCCCTTCTCCTTCTACCTCATTTACCTCACTTACTCACGCCTTACCCTTCGAAGCACTGACCACCGTGTAAATTCAATGCTCAGGTGATGGTTAGACCAACCTCCTGCTCCTCTCTGGACTGTGAGCTCCCAAAGCATCAACTCTTTTGGTTAATAATGGCACCCTTAGGGCGAGACACCAGTGGTCCAACCTGTTGGCACTTTACAAGTATGTGCTGAGTGAGTAAATGAATGGTTCAACCCCAGGTCATTTGAGCACAGGATTATGCTCATACCTAATGCGTCAAGGTTCTCAATAGTCTTGGTCATCAACATCCAACAAAGAACTTGTTAAAAACTATTATTGTGTAAAAGACACATAACGTGAAACCTGCCATCTTGGTGTTAAGTATATTCACATCGCTGTGAAACGCCCTCCACGACATCTTCAACTTGCAAATCTGAAAGCATATACCCATTAAACACAGCTCTCCCTTTTCCCTCCCCCTAACCACTGGGGACCCCCATTCCATGTTCCGTCTCTGTGAATTTGACTCCTCAGGGGACCTCGTACGTGGAATCACATGGCATTTGTCCTTCGTAGCTGGTTTTCTTCATTTTGCATGAGGTGTTCAAGGTTTATCCACGTGGTAGCAGGTGACAGAATCTCTTCACCACGCGCCACATTCCATCGTGGGGATTTACCGCATTTCGTTCATCCGTTCATCATCAGTGGACACTTGCTGCTTCCGCCTTTTGAAGAGTGTGAATGGTGCTGCCATGAACACAGCTGTGCAAATATCTCCGCCAGATCCAGCTTCCATTTCTTTTGGAGAAATACCCAGACGTGGGATTGCTGGGTCACACGATTACCCTAGTTTTCTATTTCCACAGTGGCCACACCATTTTGTACTCTCACCCACGGTGCGCAAGGACCTCATTTCTCCACATCCTCGCGTGCGGTGGCTCTTTCTGTGTGTTTCTTCGGGAGAGTAACCGTTCTACCAGGTATGAGGTGATCCCTCACTGCAGTTTTGGTATGCAGTTTGGATGGTTAGTGATGCTGAAGCCTTCTAGAACTTGTTGAGTCAGAGTTCAGTGAGAAGAGTCTTTACACAGCAGGACACCTGTAGGGCTCCGAACACCTGTCCTCAGTCTTCCCTCCTTCCAGACTTACCGCCATTCTGCTGCTTCACGGTTCCCATTTTCCCACCAAGGGACACCTCCCTGCTGACACACCCCATGATTCCCTGCCTGGATGCCTTTGCCCGCGGTCTGTTCTCTGTATCATGCCCTCCTCCCATATTCCCAGACGCGTTCCCCTGTCAAGGACGAGCTTGAATGCTCCCTCACGTTTGAAGCCCTCCCAGGCCAGCTGTAAGCGAAATCTTCTCATTTCTACTTTATATGGTAGGCTAGATGAGGGTTTCTCAGTCTCAGCTCCACTGACGTTTGGGGCCAAGTAATTCTTTGTGGGGGAGCCGTCTTGTACATCGTAGGGTTTTTAGCCACATCTTACTTGATTCCAGCATTGCTTCCCCCTGCAAAATGTTCAGACATCACCTAGTGTCCTAGTGTTCCCTGTAAAATTATCGTGCCGCCTCCCCTTCTTCATAAGCAGTGGCTCTAATGGTGTTAGGATCCTCATCTTAGATCTGGAACTCATCATGCCGGCTTCCAGGATTCGGGACTTGCAGGACGTCCCCGTGGTCACTCACTCGATACTTCATTACCTCCTTTATTCCTGGGCTGTTTGGCGCTAAACAACTCAGAAGAAACATGGCGCCTGGGTGGAGATGACCCTAAGAGCTGGTGCCCACAAGGTTTCTTTGAGAAGTCCAATCAAGGCCTGGTCCTGCTGACCAGAGAGGTTAGGCCAGGATTTGGGGACAGAATTGTAAAGTGCTCGCTCAAGGCCACTGGCACGTGCGGTGTGCCGCCCTCGTGTCCCATCACACGCCTCCCCTCTGGTCCTCTCCTCTGCGAAGATGCACACACAGTAGTGTGTGTTCTAGCTCCCCATGAGTGCGTGTGTGTGTGTGTGTGTGTGTGTGTGTCTGCGTGAATTCCTTAACAGTGTCCAAGTGTAGACAGTTATGGTTGCCATACTCGAAATGCTTCCTCGTATTTCAAATTCTCCTCTGTAAGTCAAACCCCAGGGCTACCCTCACGTGTATCATATTATTTCAAAGTTAAAATGCAAAGTAATCTTAAATTTCAGCGTTAGGATCATATGTTGGAAAGCGAGGTGAGGAAGCGACGTGAATGAGGCAAACACCGTGCGTTGTTCCAACAGTGATAAGGGAGAAAATTCACTGAAACGGGTCAGAGCTTCAGGAAGACACGTGCTCTGGCAGGTGGCATAGCTCAGTGGCGTGGTGTTCCAGGTGGAGGTTTACAGAGAGGGAAGGACAGTGGCATAGAATCGATGAAGGAGCACGGAGGTCGCAGTGACATGAGTGAGAACGGCCCCTGGTGGGAAAGCCCACAGGAAAGCAGCACTGATTATTGGGCGGCCGGGGGGATCAGACATGACACGGGGGCCACGGGTGGCGATCACGGGGAGCACTCTCAAGAGGCTGGTGGCCTCACCCCTGGCGTGGACTTTGGGAGTGGATGTGTGGTGGGGGGGGGGGGGTGCTGGTGTGTGTGTGTGGATGTACGTGTTCCTGCCCTGGACGTGCACCGCGGGGAGGTGGCCAATCTATACTGGGGCCAATGTAGATAGTCTCCAGGTAGGTACGTCGTAGCAAGTATAATCCTTTTTGATGCTTCTGGAATATCAGCCGTTAGACTCCTACCATGGGGGCAACCATAAAATAGATGGAACGATGCGGTGGTTTTTTTTTCCCTAGGATGGGCTTACCTAGTGTTTGCCGAATTTATGCGTAGACAGGGACAGTAGGAAATTGAGCACAGTAGAGACGGTGCCTATCACGGGGCCTGCGAAGAGTCTCGACGAGAAGGTTCCCACGCACGGGGAGCTCATGCCTGGAGGCCGCGCCGTGGAGATTCTCCCCCAGAACCCTCTTCTCCACGCTTCAGGTCGTCACGTGTGTCTGGTTCTCACATCCCGCTAGACAGTGGCACGTATGAGTGCTAAAATACGGCCACGTAACGACACATGCGAGGCTCTCAGGATACTTGAGATGCCTTAACTTGTATTTTTATTTAATTGCTTTCGACTTATAACAATGGGGAAGTAGTGAGCTGTGTAAGAACAGCGGTACCTGAGCAGCAGACGATGTATCTATTATCCGGCTCGCATGAAGGTCACCGACCTATGGCAGTTGCAGTAGCAGAAACATTAGAAATCATGTGCAATTTAATCTTTACACAAATAAAGGAGAAGTATCACAATGCCTGAATAATGAAGACTCTCGCGGAGAAAAAGAGAAGTCTGTCCCCGAGGAGAGTCCTCATTTTCTCTGCTGCACTGTTCCGACGCGCACACACCGAGATCCGCTCTCGGGCTGACACTCGTATTAATAGAATTTTGGCTGGGAGAGAGTCGATGTTCTCAGTGATTGCCCTGCGCAGCTGTGACTCAGTTCTCCCGCACCCGCTCATCACTGCCCCGTGTCAGTTCGCCGAGACCGTTGTTTGCTGGGAAACTGTCATCGGGACTGAAATTAACCGTTTTCCCTCCTGTTACGAGTGAGAATGTCCCTCGCGTTTCAGGAGATGCCTGCTGCACCTAAACCCTCGGTAAAGTTACAAAGAAAGGAAACACCAGCTTTCACCCAACGTGAGATAAAGTTGAGACACCGCCCTGAGAATTATAAATCGGGGACTTCCGCGGTGGAAATGAAATGTCTAGGCGTCATGTCTGTTAGAACGGGGAATGATTACTGCTTTTGTACGAGCCGCCGTGAAGGTCTGCTGTGATCCGGCAGAAGAGCCGCGCTTCTGTCTGAAAATACCTCAGCTCGCAGCCAACGGACCCAGGCGCCCGAGGTGGGTGTGCAGGAAGGCGTTGGCCCTGCAGCTGGAGAGCCCCGGATCGACGAAGGCACGGCCTCCCTGTCGCCTTTCCTGCATGTGGCACGGGGACCAGGAGGTGGAAGTCTCGTGCCCTCATTCCCGTGGTCTCCAAGAGAACCAGGATAGAGAATCACACAGCAAAAGGGAGAGAGGGAGACTCATCTCTGAGAGCAGAGTTCCTGTTTGGCTTCACTTTCTTATATTTAAGTAAATTCTTTTTATTGCAGAACAATGTTAGATTTACAAAAATTTGCGAAGATCATGCAAAGAGTTCCCAGGGACCTTTTCCCGTCTCCCTGGTGTAAACAACCCACGTTACCAGGGTGCGTTTGGCACAGCTGAGGGACCAGCATCGACACGCTGTTATTAACCTCAGTCCATCCTTTATTTGGACTTCCCTTGCCTTTCCCTAAATTGGACTTCCCTCGCCTTTCCCTAATGTCTGTCCCTCTGTTCGGGACTCCGTCCAGGACAGCGTGTGGCACGCAGGCATAATGTCTCCTTACTCTCCTCTGTGAGTGCTTCTCACACCGCGCTTGGTTTCCATGACCTTGGCAGTCCCAGGTAGAACGGGCAGGCACGGTATCGGATGCCTCTCCAGCGGAATTTGCCTGAAGGTTTACTCATGATTCAGTTTTGGGAGGAAGACCACAACAGTAGGGGGCCCTTGCCGTCACATCAGACCAGAGCGCATCCTATCCGCGGGACACACGCCAGATGCTGACCTCCCTCGCCCGGCATCCCTCCCCCTTTCCATGCCGCTCTTTTGGGGAACACCATACAGGCCACCCATCACGGGTGGGGACTTATGTTCCATCTACCCCAGGGCGGGTAGCTACATAAATTATGTGGAATTCTTTTATGGAAATTGATCTCTTTACCCCCAGTTATTTATTCACTTATGTTTTGCACGTCAGTGTGGACTCAGGGCTATTTATTTTATGCTTTGGTTTGCAATCCGATGCTGTTATTGACCCCGTTGCCCAAATGGTTCCAGCTTTGGCCACTAGGAACTCTTGCATCTGGCCCCTGTGTCCCTTAAGACGCCCCCATCACTGTGGGAGCTTTTCTTCCTTCGTACTCTGTCACTACAAGACGCTGCAGGCTTCTCTGTAGCAGGGGATTCTGGACGTGCTTGTTACTGATGGGGGGCGGTGTTTCCTCTCAGCCAGAGGGAGGAAACGCATGCGTGTGAACTAATCCGTGTGCACACGCCCCTCCCTCGCGCTCCCTCCATCCATCCATCCATCCTCCTGTGTACCTATTTATCTATCATTGACCTATCTATTCATCGTCTTTTTCTATTCATCGTCTTATTCATCGTCTTTAACCTCCCATTCGACAGTGGGAAACCTGGCTCCCACCAGCCATCATCTATTCTGTTATCTGTTTAATTTCTGTATACAAGTGCAGGATTTTCAGGAGACACGCCCACCAGCATAAGCCGGGGACCTGCCTTTTCCCCACTAGCTCTCAAACGTGTCCCGGTGCAGGGTGCCCTGACCCCAGGGCCATGCCAGGCTCCCGGAAGACGCCTCGGGACCGGATCCATTGAGGGCTGTTTGCCATTTCTGGGAGGACAGCCATGATCTGAAGCCTCTGTCGGCATGAAAGACAGGTGAACTCCACAGCCCCTAAGCACAGGTGTGCATCACCTAGAGACCCAGAGAACTCTCCCTCGAGGACGTGCCGGATCTGCTCCCCAAAAGCTGTCTGAAAGCTGTCCAACTCGAGCTATTATAATTATCAGGCTTATTTAAATTTCAACTAAGCAACATTCTAAAACTAAGATTTTTTTTCCTTTGTTTTCTTGCTGTGCTGGTTAGAAATTACCTGTGTCTTGAAATCAAACATGAATTTAGGGATTCATTTACTGAATAAAAAGTGCTTTTATGTTTGTTTTGTCTTGCCTCTATGAAGTGGATCCTTCCTTGCGTGATGGGGCCCCAAGAAATTAAACTATGGCGTGCCTGTCTATGGGGCCAGTGCAAACCCAGTCTGAGGGAGCATCTCTGGGCTTTGCATGAGGGATTGCATTGTGGGGACCTTCCAAGGAAGCACCAGTCACTGCCAGAAACAGACACACCCATTAGCACACACATCTGTCTCCACCGCCATTTTGAAACACCTAATTATTATATTACATTTACATGGCGAGCTACTCCCAGCCTCTCAAGGGCGGGAGAATGACACATCGGACAGTGAAAGGGTCTGTAGAGCAGCCACTAAACCAACTGTGCTGTTCCTTGTTTGTTTCCAAATAATCTCTATCCAAGCAATGCTTTTCAAGAGAGCATAGTGGTCCTGGGTTCTTTCTGACCTAAGAACATGCATCAAGTACATTGCTACAAATGTCAATCAGAGTAATCTTCCCCAAAAGTAATGTGTGCACATTTGCAGCATCGGTGGGCACCGACACCCACCTTGAATATCAGAATCCATCACGTGCCGGGGGAGGAGGAACCTCTCCCAGGCTGTGGGCATCCTGTCCTCCCCCGTGGAGTCATGGACGCAAATGGCAGCTGTGAATTCCAAGGCAAAGACGTTGACACCGGATTACAGTTTCAACTAGCAAGGGGAACATCATTTTCCTCTAATAAATTATTCTTGAAGGAAGAAAAATAGAAATTCTGATGTGTCCCTTCCTCGACGATATTGGCATGCTCGTGTCCGTTCCAGCTGTGAGAAAGCATAGCATAACGACCGACGGCTAAAATTGAGTATTTATATTACACAATGAGATGAATGCTTTTGTTTCCAAAGTATAGTTAAGGCAGAGTAGTAAATCCTGGCTCTGATGCATTACGTGCTCCCAAACAAGACAAGGTAAACAAGATGAAGCCTAAACAGGCTCAGAGCAGAGACACGTCTGCCCATATGGAGCTGGAAGGGAAGGACATGCACATCGGATCGCAGACAGAGCCAGGGTCCTCATGGCCTCTGAGGAGCAGGCAGTGACATATGGGACCGCAGCTCTGGGTGGAGCAGAGCCACACGACAGCACAAGAAGAGACGCGTGAGCAGGGGCCCACGCTGGAATCCCAATCCTTAAAACGCGGTGAAAGTCGCACGCTGGGGAAAAGGTGTGGCCAAACTCTGGAAGGGGGTGGAAGGGCCGGTAAAGGGGAGCACATGCCCCTGACCCAGGTGGGTGTGGCCCCTGCCCGTGCTCCCCACAGCAGCGTCCTTCAAAGCATCCTTGGCCTCCCTCACCTCTTGGGCCGGCTATGCTGGAAAACACAAGTGCACCCTCACCTGGCCCTTGTGTCCTTTCGTTAACATTCCTGCCTCCCGACTCGATTGTACACCGTGTTTGTATTTGGTGTCGTTCTCCCTCCAGTTGAACCTGCTGACCATCTTCGGCTCGTCATAACCTTTAGCTCGTCGGCCTTTAGTGAGTCTCCAGTGTCAATGTATGCTGAAGAAGGCCTGATAGGAAGGCTGTTCATCAAGTCAGTCATAATCCCTCACCCGATCTGTCTTCTGAAAGTGCTTACACGTACACAAAAGAAAGATGTTCCCTACAATGTGAAAGTGGGGGATACACCTACTTGGGTTTTTGAGGATGGTCTGAGTAGCCAGCTTTATCTGCATTTGGGATTTCTCTTTTGATGGGCTGAGCAGTGGTGTATTCTAGCCCTGTGTTCTAGAATCTACCAAAAATGTATTCTTCCCGTTATTTGATATAAAAGTTCAAATTTAACTTTGTCTCTGTTACTATAAAACATCTGTGGAAGAACACAGAGAACGATCCACCAGCCCTGCTTCTCCCTTTGTGTGTAACTCCAACTGCCGATTTAAGAGGACATTTCCAAATAGAAAGCCTAGACCGAATTCAGGGTTTCCGATTCTGCTATCTGGGATGGAACCCAACTCATCAGGCACCAAACGGGCTTGCTTGTGTTTTCTCTCTTTTTTCTGTTTCCATTATTTGGCATAATCTCCTTTATATTTTACCCCCTCACATTAAAGTCACTTTTGTTTTCATAAATGGAATGGCGGCGTAGGCTCAGCCAAGGACAGGAAGGGAGGGTGTGGGGTCACATTGCCACTTAGTCAACTGCCACCCGATAATGTCCTTGGCATCCCAAACAGAAATTTCCAACGGCAAATAACCAAGCATGCTTTAAATACATAACTATGTGCCTGCCTCGCTGCGTTTTCTACACGACATTGTTTCTCCTTGACACATCAAATCAATGCTGATAGACACAGGACCCCTCTGGCTTCCCTGGTAATCTAGGATTTCATGTGAGAGTACATACTGCCCTAATTACTCTGTCTTTGTGCAAAATATTGTATGCGGTTTCGTTAAGCTTGCACGAATCTCGCCAAGTCGCTGTCCTTCGAAAAAATAAGCAAATGCTCAGTTTTTCAAATCGCCAAGAATGACTTTGTCCGTGAAATTTGGACGGACGCGGTCTCAGGAAAGCGCAGGTGGACCACAGCGATCTCGATTCCGAGATGTTTTCGGAGCAAAATGTTCGCGCATCTTCCCGCGTGATCGTTGGGGTGTGAGTCTTACTAGGACACAGAGGGGGAGGGTGCTGTCTCCGTGGGTGGACGAGGTCCTCCGAGGCACCCAGTGCAGCCCACTGGCCACACGTCTCCCCACGGGAGGGGAAGCGAACGGAGCACACGCCGCTCACCAAGGGGCAGGCGGCGGATCGTGTTACCCCCCCTTCCCAGGGGAGCCCTGCGGAGTCACCGGTAAGGTCATTAGACAGTGCTCGGAAATCACGGTTCACGTGTCTGTGTAGACGATGGGATGTTGGGATCAGTGACACTGGGACAGACGCTCGCAAAAGCTGCCTGAAAGTCCCACCGATACTCAGGGACGTCACAGCCGTGCTGTCAGTGAAACGTCCTGGACGCCCTGAGTTTCCAGAAGCGGGGTGCACGATGCGGTCTCTGAAGCAGAGTGGAGTGGGAGCCACAGGGCTGGCCGGGTCCACCAGGGGTCTCTAGGCGCCCACGACGGTAACCAGCTCCCGCTCTTTAGGTAGAAAGGAACATTAAAAGACACCGAGCCGCAGAACTGTGAGGGCCAGACAACCGGGACTGGAGGCCACGGGACAGGAAGGCGGTCCCCAGAGCCGCTCCCGGGAGTCAGCGGGCAGGACGTGCGTCGCACACGCGGGAGCTGCTGGCCGCCACCTCTGCCCACGTTCACAGCAGAGGCCCTGCGGCCATAGGTGTCCTTCCCAGAGCAGAGGCGGCCACCTGCAAGCGAGCTGGGGCGGGGCACCCCAGGAGCAGGTGGCGAACTCTGTCTCATGCGGGAAGGCCGTGTGGGGAGGGGGACACAGGACAGCAGGGGCACCGGCTCCCCCCACCAGCAGTCCTTCTCCCCCAGAGGTGCAGATGTCCTGCTAAGGCCAAGCCTTGGCGGGAGCGGGGCGGGGGCAGGACAGGCCGCCGAGCAGTGAAGACGCTGAACCGGGAGCTCAGAACCAGGCCCTGTGGCCCCCGCACCTGCCTGCAAAGCCCCCTTGCCTGCGAGCTCCTGAACGCCCCAGGCCCAGCTCCCCACTCCACATGGGAACCCACCATTCAGGGTCCCCGTGTGCGGTCCCAGCTCCGGGAGGGCAGGCTGGTCTCTGCAGGTGCCTGTGCTGCTTTCCCTGGACCCCATCCTCCGAATCCCGTCTGCTGTGCTCTGTCCTAATCTCTTGTTAGAAGGACGTGGGTCCGATTCGATTCGAGCCCACCCTACTGACCTTATTTTCCCTTAATCACCTTTTTATGGACCCTGCCTCCAAATACAGCCACAGTCCGTGGTTCTGGGGCTTAGGGCTTTAACATGTGGATTTGGGGGCCACAACTCAGCCCCCAACACGAGCACGCCTGCCTTTCCGCCATCAGGAGTCAGCGGGCCCTCAGGTCCTGCCCAGCCAGCCCCCAGCCCCCAGCGGGCTCAGCCCTGACAGGCACACCCTCCTCCTGTGGTTCCAGCCTGTGTGTGTCACAACAACACAAAGTTAGGAGGCTGTGAAAAAAGTCTAAAACTCACTCGTGTGGTCTGTATTAGGATTGTAACGAGCATTAGAGCCATTTCATGTGCAAATACGTGAACATGTAGACTGGGTAAGCAACAAACCCTACGTGGAAGGGAGAAGGGACCAGATCAGATAACACACATACACAAAGCAGAGGAAGACGAAAGCAATGCCATTGCCACCGCGTGTCGTACGCTGAGCACATTTGCTCTGTTTACGAGCTAATTTTTATTAGACCACATCCATTTATAAAGATACATTGGTGTGGTGTGGAAATCTGAGAAGTACTTCGTTGAAGGCAGTTTCTGAACTCACGACGACTTTATTCACAGCCCAACCCGTTTCCTTGACACATGTGGGCCAACCCCACGACCCACCATTGGTGGTAGACGGGTGGAAAGGGGGAGAACGTTGGTACACAGACTGGAGCGAGGAGGCCTCAGCTCTCCGACTCCTTACTTGCTCCTCCTCCTCTCAGGGAGGCTTGGGGCCTCTCGGGGCCTGTTACATGGACCCCAGACCCCCTGGATGGGTGAGTGAGTTTGGGTCTCACGCATCACCCAGCAGGACCAAGGTCAAGGAAGCCGCCTCAACCTAGCCATCCCTGTACGGTGCTCAGACCCTCTCAGGGAGCCCTATCCCCGGCCCAAGCCCCTGTCTGTCAAGAGCATTGATTTTGAGTCATCTAGCCTGAGGTTTCCACAGCACAAAAGAGGGCGTCCTCCCCTCTCTCCCCTCCCCTGTCCTCCCTCTCTCTCCCTCTCTCTTTCCCTGCTGTGAGCAGAAGGGTTTAAGAAGGATGAGATTATTTATATCTTACTTCCTGATTTTCAACTCTCAAAATCCACTATGAAAAGTACGGTAGGCAAATCGGAGATTCAGTTACTTTATCTTCTTAAAGAGGTGATTTTAATAAATCAGATCATCTTCTGGAAGTGTGTCGTTGACAACATTTTTGTTCTCTTGTGATACGAGTAAGACATGTTTATTTTTGAAATTTGAGAATATCTATACGTCTGGGGTTTTATATTAAAAATGAGAATATTTCAATAGCAGTTCCCAGAGTGACCCCGGTACACAGGTACCTTTCTACGCACTGACCAGATTAGATCATGGCCAACAGAGCTTAACATAACTTTAAATATTTTCCAAAATTTTTTTTAGAAACAGTGAATACTTCGGGATGCCTGGCTGGCTCAGTCAGTTGAGTGTCCACCCACAGCTTGGGTCACGATCTCGCAGTTGGTGGTTTTGAGCCCCGCACCGGGTTCTGTGCTGACGGCTCGGAGCCTGGCGCCTGCTTTGGATTCTGTGTCTCCCTCTCCTTCTGCCCCTCCCCCTACTCTTATCCCTCCCCTCAAAAATCATAAAGAAACATTAAAAAAAAATCAAGAAACAGTGAACACTTTGTTTTGTTGGGTTTCATACGGTTTCATTTTGAAAAGTATTTAAATATGAAATTAAATTCTGTAGTCTCGTTGGCGGGCTTCGGCCATTTTGGGTCTTCCTGTTCAGTAGGTGTATTTGTGCCTCAGCAGGCATGTGCACCTGCCTCGTCCCTGACCTCACCCACCTGGGCCACAGCGACAGCGTGCACGGCCTCGTTGTTTCTAGCTTTATCCAAATGGAGCCTTTTACCCCTGGGGTCAATGGCTGAAGTTATAGATTACGGATCCTTTAACTCTGCTAATGGGCTTTTTATATTGCCGAGCCAGGCTTGATGGCCCAGAGACCGCTCAGGCATCGACAGTCTGATCTCCCTGTTAGACGACTCAGGAGTCTGGCCAAGGGGTAATTACCCAGGCCCTGATGAGACACTGCATTCCCCTCCCATCCCTCGAACTGCTATTAACGGCATATGGCGCCCGATGGCACCTCACTCATGACAGCAGTACCAGCCACGCGCCCTCCTTGCACAGCTCACCTGGCTCTAGCCAAAAGACCATCTCTTCCTTCCCAAGACACCACCAGATGCAGTGTGAACTTGCTTCCCCCCCTCGTCTGACCTGCCTCTCAGACCCTCATCGACGACCGAGTCACCCTAGAGCAGACCAGGAGAAAGAATAATTAACCAAATTTTGGTATAAGCTTCCTCCTATTTCAGCATAACAGACAAATCTGTGTCTCACACAATCGAGGGTCAAATTGTTCCTAACGTTTCTTTTCCACTTGACATCACGTTCATGAATTTTGTGGGCGTTTCGTCTTCTCGAACAGAAATTGGAGCGTCTTCACAGTCAACCAGCCTGGGAGAGCACCTCTCCTATTCCATTTAGATTGCTCCATTCATTAAAAAAAAATTCAGATTATGGGTGATGATGAGATGGAAATCGCTACGGATAAATTTCTATACCGTTTCTACAAGTGGAAATGTTGAGTAACAGAGTACACGTACTTTTACAGCCTCGATATATATCTATTAGCAAACGACCTTCTAAAAATCTTGTATAAACTCATACAGCAGTGTCTTGCACATCTTTGAGTATATATTTCCTGTAAAATAACTCCCCTGGAAAGTTAAACCCTTTCAAAAGTCAACTTTTTGGCTAAAGTTGGACTTCTTTTATCATAGTAGAGGTTGAATGTTTCAAAACTACGTTGATTGCTTTCTGGAAAGTGCCTGGGGGTAGCCTGTGTCCACTTCCCAGGTAGGTGTCAGAGCTCGGGATAGAATAAATGTTGAAGTTGGACCCACCCAAGGTTGCCAGCCCCCGCTGCATGGGACCGGGGGAGTCACAGGCCCCCCGGGGCCTTTGGCTCCTGTACCTAAGATGGTGAACATTTGTAATGCTTCGTCGTAAGGACTCACGTGAAACATTTGTGACACGACTTGCCACCTGACATCAATTAAATTATTCGATAAAAATGTATTCAGGTTGTTTTCCTGCTGCACCGGGCGCTGATGGTGTGTCAGGAAGGGAAACATAATGCCTGAAACAAAGATGCCTGAGCTATGGAGGTTTCCTGAATGAACACTATTAGTCCCCATCTGTTACTTTTTCTTCTTTTCTTCCTTTCTTTCTGCCTTTCTTTCTTTCTTTCTTTCTTTTTTAAAGTTTACTTATTTTTTTGTGAGACACAGAGAGAGCGTGAGTGGAAGGAGGGACAGAGAGAGAGAGAGAGAGAGAGAGAGAGAGAGAGAGAATCTCAGGTAGGCTCTGCACTGTCACAAACCGTGAGAACATGACCTGAGCTGACATCAAGAGTTGGACACTTAACCAACTGAACCACTCAGATACTCCTTACTTTATTTTTCCCTCCTAACAGTCTTGATATAACGATCCCTTTTTATCTCTCCGTTGACCTGATCTTCCTGTAACACGTGACGTATTAAAATGGTAGTTTGGTGCGCAAAGACATGCTTTGGAAAGAAACCAGCCTGGGTGGTCTGAGACACCACGATGCATGACACCGTAGTGACTAGTGTGCATGTCCCAACGAGGCTGACATGAGTTCTCTGAAGAGGGAGTCCATGCACGTGCCTTCTGTTTCTAGTGCCACAGCAGGTGCCCCGCAAATGGGAGAACGTAGGGAAGCACAGAGCGTTATGGCCCTCACAGATGATTTAGCGCTGCAGGTCCCACAGTGCACCCGGAGTATGTTTGATTTCTGAAGGAAACACAAAAACACGTAACATCAATCATAGTCCACGCAGACAATAAGCTAGAGGCAACTCAGCGTTTCCACGCCGGATGCTGCCACAGTCTTTCCAGCGACGCCATATTTTGAGGAAGCTGGGTGTTGGTGGCTGTTGTGCTAGGGAGCAAGTGCCCCATGAAACTCAAGGTCAACAGGATACGAGGGTGGCGGTGTCTGAGCTGATACTGAGGGCAGTGCCTAACGGTACAAAAATCCCATCCGTTAGTATTTGTGGTTATTGAAGAACGGAATCAAATTTTGATTTTTCTTTTTGTATTCCGTTTACTATATTTTCAAACAGCTACAAAGTTGTGAGAAGGGAATGCCGATGAGGCTTTTTGGATCTACCTAATACAGGGAATGGGTAACTATTTCTTTTCGTCTGGGGGCATTCTGCAAAAATAGCTGAGACAACAAGGGGCACCGTAGGCTGAGAAAGTTTGGGAACCTCTTGGAAGAGTCTAATCAGTGGTTCTTAATCTGGTGATTTTGCCCCTCAGGGGACATTTGCAGTTTATTGATGCCAAATATGAATTCCATTATCCAATAAAACTCTTCGTGATCGATTTGCACACCGTAAGTCCTCCATTTGCCTTTTGACGCATATTATTCGTGTATGACCCCTGGGAGCTCTTCATTAACACGTGAATGAGTACGCAGGGCTCTAACCAACAACGCACTTGTAAGCTATCGCAGAAAATGATATTAAAGGCAAACATCTGTATGGTAATTAGCCTTCAGCTAATGGGAAGGGCATATTCTAAGGGCGTCAAACCCTGGGGAAGGCATTTAAAGCATAAATAATAAAAAGCAACATTTCTGACTCTGAGTTGGCTTCTCTCTGATGAAAGTGTAGATGCGAAGTCGAGGTTTTCCTTTGGGCTTCATGAAGTGTAATGTCTGTACTTTGTAACAAAGAATGATTTAACCCGACATGCTTTACATGATCCAGTTCGGGGCCTCAGGCTGATAAGAAAAGCATTAATCACAAATATGAGAAACTAATACTTTAAGTCCCTGCTCTGAGGATCCCACTCGCCTCCTGTCCCAGGACTAATTACGTACAGTCGAGGAGCCTCGTTCGTGTAAATACGTGTTTGGTCGGTAATGCAAAACCTGACCTCACTCTAGAAACTTCCATTTACGGGAAAAATGTATATGTGGGATCAGGTCGAGACGACCGTGCCAAGCATAAGCAAAGAGCTGCTGGAGACGGGATGGACACTGCTATCACCTCCCTCAGCTTCCCTGCCATTTTAATTAAAACAGGACCCTTTCCCAAGTGTAACTAATGTGTTTGTGAGTTTGTCTCTTCCAAAGATCTTCCAAGATCATTGTCTCTTCCAAATCACACTGTTTTCTAGGAGAATAACCGTAATAATCTTAATATATAATCACAACAGCATTGTTATTCACCCCTACTAAGAAAACTGATTTACACCCATCACTGGCCTGTCCACATTTATCATGAATACTGGAATTCTTCCTGAGCCGAATCGGAAGATGTCTGTGCACCATGCCGCTACGTAGAGGGAAAGGTGTTGGGGAGGATCGGAGGACAGAGTGACCTCAAAGGGCTGTGCCGGATGTCGAAATGTCAGTTGGCAACCCCACCGGGAAGGAAGAATGTATCACACAGAAATCTACAAACACGTCTCCAACTTTGACCTCCTATACCGGGAAACCAGTCAGTAACGTGCTAATAATGGGGTGGGGCGTGGTAATGGGGGAGAGAGATGTCTTGGGGGCCTCACAGCTATCTCAGAAGCCACTTGCTATTGTGTGATAAAAGCCACATAAAATGAAACCCACCCTTGTAACCATCTTAAAGTGTCCAAATCAGTGGCATTATCGCACCCACAGGAAACGCCACCACCACAGTCCAGGTCCAGAGCACTTTGTCACCACTAAGGGGAACCCCATACCCGTTGCCAGCTTACTTTTGTTTGCAGTTTTCTTTACAGCGAATACGATTTATTTACAAAATACTCCGACCCACTGGACAGCAAGTTTTGCTATGAAAACATTCGGCTGCATTCATGCACTTGATGATTCTGGATGCGAGAGTCACAGAGTTAGTCTTAACACTGCACTGAGAATAAGGTCACTATCAAAAGACATCAGTGATCTTTGCTTTTTACGGATTTGCGTGATTGGGATAAGATGATCTATAACTGACAACAAAGCTTAAACGTGTCTGGGCAGCCACCAGCAATATACCAGGCTTACAATGCAATATTACATACAGGCTGCTTAGCAACTAAAGAGGGTTTACACTGAAGAACGCTGGATGTAATTTCTTGGGAAAAAATTATAAGCAAAAGGATTGAATTTAATCTAATATCAGCACTAAAGCTCGCTGCAATCTTAGGCAGCATTTGGGTGGTACCTAGGGCCAAGAAGATGATCCTGAATTAGCATAGCATACAAATCAGCTTTTCGATTTTTATCAGATTATCTGCATTACTGGCTAATGCTGATGTATTCCGTAACATGCAATCAGCACTCTCAAGCATCATATTTCTGTGGTGTAAAATATCCTCAAAGCACATTTTAATTGTTTTAACAAGATAAAGTATGCTATTTTTGCATGAATAATATTATCAGTATTACATCAAATCTCTTCATTTATTATCACTAATGCTACTTAAAAGAGATGTTAATAGAGTAATTCATTCTCCTCCCATGACCTTGGTCAGGAGTACATGATGGTTCATATTCATTATGCTGAGCTAAGAGAGGGCTTCTGTTATAATATCACTTAATTTATATTCTGAAAAATGCTCCCGGGACACGTTGCTCTGCTGCGTTAGAGCTCCATCTAAATCACGGTATTTGGATACAAGTGGGGTTGCCAGATAACTATTAAACAACTCCTCTGTGTGCTCTTGGCTCTTCCAGAGCCGCAAATGAAAGAGCCAAATCCCAGCGACCTCATCTAAACACACAATTTACCTGTGCAAATCAGGATGCATTTACATGCTATACATTGGGATTTACACGCGGCGAAAGCACCGGTTCAATGCCGTAACGTACTCCAACCCCACGGCGCGTCACCGAGTCGGGCTGTGCCTCCAGCCCTAGGTTAGGAAGCCATGGCCGACAACCACCTTTGAAGAGCACGAGCACCCATCGTCTTTGGCTACATCTACCCTTTGTCAGAACGCGAGGTGTGTGTGCAGGCACGCGTGTGCGTGTTTGTGTGAAGTAGCCGCGGGAACCATGGGAGACGCATGTGATGAGCTACGCATGCTAAGAAAAAAAAAGTTCCGATCTTTTTAGAAAGTAAGTGCAAACAAATCTCTAACGCAGTACGTCACAAAAATGGGCATATGTACAACACGATTAATAACTTTGAAGTGCCAATATAATTTACATCAATTAATTGGATTGGCCATTGTTTTGGTGTCATATAATCCTCTAGAAGTACTTTAAAAATACTTTCAAAGTGCCTGGGGACATTGCGATGAACTGGATACTTTTAATTTATAGTCGTCACAGAGCAGAAGATATTGTTGGGACACACGATAAGTACAAATCTTAACTCCAGAGCTAAGAGGGACAGGTTAAGTGTATTTTTCAGAGAAGTAAAACAAACCCAGTGGGGGAAATGGTACAGCAAAGCCACGTGACTAAAAGATAGTTAATGAAGATTCACGATAAATGCATAATAAATACATTTGCAATTCATGAGTTTAGTATGAGATGTGGAGAGAGAGAGGGAATACGGCAATAAGGGAGAGGATTTATTATGAAACGTATGATACTATGAAGAGAAGATTAGCTTTTGACACTGGGCTTGTGTAGTCCTGGAACCACCTGCTACCTTGGCCACACGTAAGAGGTGAGACACGTAATTATTTTACTCTTGGTTGGTCTTGGGAACAAAAAGTCCTGGGCTCCTAATATCAGCACGGGCTCCTACTAAAAAAGGGTGCCTATTATTGGCCATTCAGAATTTCAATATTCTTATCATAAAAATCTAGGGAGAACACCATTCCAACCTAAAGACGGAACAAGAGCTTTTGGTCAACAAAAAAGCATGGATCTGAGCTTTACCATAGAACCCCAAATGAGCCGGCAGTCATTCAGGCTAATCTGTCCCCTGACTGTCCCCTGACAGGCTAAATTGAATCCCTGATGGGGTTCCCCGTCAGGAACATAAACAGTCAGACATCGTTGCCACACGTAAACATCATGGCAAAAATAACGTGGCCTCGAGAGATTTTTTCAGCCTGCCTTCGTTTTGAACGCTGTTACCATTGACTTCAGTTTTTAAAAAAAAATATAATAAAAATGGTCGATGGGTTTTACAGACGGTCATGCGACAAGAGTTATGTCTGCCTTGAGAAATAAAACGAATGCAGGTTACCTGTATTTGAGTGGGTTCATTATTTTAATTTCTATGCATTCATTTTAAATTTTGTTATCCTCCCTGGTTTTTGAAATACACTGATGTTTTATGCTAGGTCATGCTTACGAGAGAGAAAAAAAAAAAAAAAACAACAGACACGCTGACATTATACATTTAAAAGAAACTATTTATCTTTCCCCTTCTAACTGTTGGCTCAAATCCCATGTCCGCGGCACTGGGGGGTCCACACCCAGGGGCTCTGGAAACATAGTAGGTTCTCAGTCTTACTAAGTCTGTTGAATTGAATCCAATTCAATCAATATTAGAGACTATTTTACACTGTGCTAGAAATAACGTTGATAACAGTCAGGCAAATATAACCATACTGTTAGAGTAGACCACACTTGCTCCCGACCTTACAAAACTTTGAAATGTGCATTTGGAAATGTTAACACTAGCAGAAAATACCCAGGTTATGATCATCCTCATTTGCTGTCGACGGGCGCACGTCTACTTCCGGCCAAATTACAACGGATACGGGACCGCAACACGTGATTAACCACGATTGGGAACATCAGTCCTTGACAATGTTCAAAAACGACACTGCCCAGAACGTCAGCATTGTCCTGGAAATTCTCACTCCGATCTGTGCTGCTTCTGAGCACAGAGCTAGCTGGACGGTGGGGAGACACGCAGTGTTCTCGCAAAGAACAGACGTTTCAGGGGGAGTGCGGAGCACATTCCTGCTTGAAAGGCATTTCATAAGTTTGGTTTTTAGTGTTTTCAGATCTATGGAGTCACCCCTTTGGGGACTATCTGAAAACACACGAAAGAAGACAGTGCGAGCCTAATGGTCTCCAGGAAGAGGAGCAAACCGCTCCTCTGAGGGTGCGGAGGACTGAAGACGTATGTTAACCCTTTCCAGACCCTCAGGCAACGTCTCCTACTGACATTGGAAAGAAAGCTTAGTGACCCCGAACTTTGAAAATGTATCTCCCAGTGTGATCAATGACTGTGTTAAATCCAAGACCTCGAGAACTGGTTCCAGGTCTGCAAGAAAGCACGTTTTTTCTGTGCTTTCTCCTAACGCACACACAGATATGTATATATTGATATATGTGTATGTGTGTGTATATGCATATCTATATATTCCAAACTTTCAATGCGCAAGAAGAAATATTTTTATTTCATACTGTTTCTGTATTCAATCCTGCCATTTGAATTGTTTTCCTTTGCTGAGAATGTGCTCATTTTCAAAGATACCCTTAAACGAAGGTACTGTTTAGGCATAATTTAACGCTTTCTTGCTGCCACAAGTTTAGGGTATCTGCAGCTCTCTCTCTGCATATCAGGAAAGGGAAAACGTGGATATGAGACCTTGGCAACATTAGCAACTGGCCAGGCCGATAACCAATTTTCCGACCCATAGAGCTGTTTGCTGACCTCACGTAAATAATCCTGAATAACTTGAGCCGAATACTGAGCCCGTGGCCGTCTTTCTATGCCGTATCCTCTTTTCCCTTTGTTTGTGATGTGCCTCAGAGTATTTATTATAGCATCGCAGTGAGTGGTGGCCAGTCCGTGGTTTATTCCACACATTTGGCTGAGGACTCAGAGACCTCTGAGGAGGCCCCCGACATCCACCCTTTGCTGTCTCATAACAGAGGTACTCCCATAATCGCAACCCTTGCTAGATTCTGAGTCCAGGAAGTGAGGGACTTTCCCTCATTCGCGTATTTTGTATATGCTTTATCATTCAACTACGCAGCACACCGCCGTTTACAAATTCAAGTGGTTTAATGCAAATGGATGCTTGGCTGTACCGAAGGCTCTTCAAAAAGAACTCATCCGTTTTACAAATATCCGTTGGGGTCTTTTCCTCTAAGTACCAGGAGGAGGGCATGCCTTAACTCAACTCTTACTTGCAGAGGCTCTGAGTTTGCTTTCGTTAGGTGGCGTAGATTTATTTCCCAGTGATGTAATTTTGGCCAAATTCTGCTCTGATAGATGCTTCAGCTAAAGCAACAAACCATGGGCGCGGTCCATTCTTCTGACACATTATCTAAATCACGCTGGAAGCACACACAGCTCTGAAGCACATTGGTTTACGCTGAGTCCCTCCATATCTTTCTCCTTGACGGGATTTCCATCATTGTCGCACATTCTGACGCCGGGAGGCTGGGAGAGAGCCCTGCACCCTGCTCGCCGCCTCTGTCTGGTGTCTGAGGAACACGCACCCTGTCCCCCTGTGGGTCCGGTCACCCGCAGAGGGTGCGGGACTCGCTCCCACCCACCCCTGCCTCCGCCCCTTCCTGTGCACCTGCTGTCCCCACCTCACTTTCCCTCCTCTCTCCTCACCCAGGCGCCTCTCGCGCTGGCACCAGCCGTCAGAATTTATGCCGCGGGACACTGTGCCTTCAGGCGGACCTGTGCCCTGTCTTGATGTTCAAAATGTCTTTCAAGGGGCGCCTGGGTGGCGCAGTCGGTTGAGCGTCCGACTTCAGCCAGGTCACGATCTCGCGGTCCGGGAGTTCGAGCCCCGCGTCGGGCTCTGGGCTGATGGCTCAGAGCCTGGAGCCTGTTTCCGATTCTGTGTCTCCCTCTCTCTCTGCCCCTCGCCCGTTCATGCTCTGTCTCTCTCTGTCCCAAAAATAAATAAACGTTGAAAAAAAAATTTAAAAACAAAACAAAACAAAACAAAATGTCTTTCAAAATGAAATAAAACCACTAAAAAGCCACTGCCTCAGTTGTCTCTGCCGTCGGTCAATAATCACGAAAAATATTTTCCTAACTTCTCTTCTGCAGTTCAACACACCCTGCTAGCCTCCAGATAACGCGTGAAATGTGACGCTGGCCTGTTCAAACCACCTTTTGTTCCCTCAGTATTTGTGATCGTTTTACGGCCCCTGAACATGAGTGCATTTATTTATCTTATGAGACAACGTGCTCAACAGCCTTTCTATCCACCGCATACAAATACCTGAGCTCTCGTCCCTGGCCTGCGAGGGAGACTCGGGCTGTTTGTCCGTCCATGTGCGCGGTCCAGCCTCGCGCTGACTCGTCTGGTACTTTCCACTCTGAGGCCCTCATACAAAACTCGTTGCGCACAGTCAGGGTCCCCCGCACGTCTGAGACACAGACCTGAGACGCCCCGCCCCCCCACCCCAGAAGCACACGGTAACAGGACAAGACCGAGGGTGAGGACAACTTCTTCGTCGTGGGGAAGAAGTGCGCAGGCATGGGCTGCAAGTGCCGAGCGGGGACAGCGGCCGTGACCGGACTCGGAGTCGCACCCGTGCCGGCGACCGCGGCTGGAGGCACTTTCACTGTGGGCCTGTGCGGCCTGAGCACGGGGGCTGGCTCGGGCACTTCTTCAAGGCTCCGTCCTACATACTTCCCTCATGCGTTGGTGTCATTTCTCTGGAAGATCCCCCTCCCCATTAAATTGCTTGAGCATCATGCTTCGCAGATCCTTGACCCCCACCCCTGTGCTTGTGCAGAGACACCCTGTGCTGTGCGGTTCCGGAGGGTTGCGAGCGGGGTGCGTGCAGAGAAGCCTCGTCCGCGCCGGGTGAGCGGAAGGCAGGCCGTGGGGTTTCAAGAGGGGACCATCCAGGGGGGAAGACGGCTCAGGGGAGAGAAGGGTGAGGGGTGCGGATATGACGGCTGGAGGCCTGTCCCTGGTCACTGAGCAGCAGCCTCAGACAGAGAAGGTAGGCGGCTGCAGGTGCACAGGGAGGCACAACCACACCGAGCCCACAGACTCACCCGCAGAGGGGAGGCTGTGCTGCTATAATGTCCGCCCCCGTTCTCACCTTGCAGGTGCCAAGTGATCTACCCTGACTGTAGTAATGACTTACTACATCTCCCGCCGTCACAGACGTCCTGAAGCTAGAACCCAGGTACGTGCTTTACAATCACAAAGCGCTGCCCAGAAGGGAAGAGTGTCACCTAGAAACTAAAGCAAACAAAGCAAACTCAAATTGTTCATTTGCTTCTTCAGATGATTTATAAAGCTGTTATGTAACATCAATCCAGCCACCGTCTCTGGGGGGCCACGAAGATCCGTCCACGCTCCGTTGGTAACGTTTGGTATAAAACCTTATCAAAGAATTTTTTAAGTCCGAGTGCACTTTGTCGCAGCTCTTGCTGTGGGCAGTGACCTCCCCCCTGTTCGGCCAGCACAGCAGACTCTTTACTGTGCTGTGTGTTGCAGGGGCGGTCGGCACAGGGAGAGACAGCGGGGCTGAGGGCGTAATAAATGGGAGTGGGCGCTGCACAGAAAGCAGGAAAGAAAAGGGGAAATGGACAGTGAGGAAAGAGTTAAAATTGGGATGGAGTTAGGAAAGCAAGAAGGGGGGCAGAAAGAACGATGGGGGCTGTGTTTTCAAGTGGCAGCTGTAATTGTTGGTCTGGCTTCCTATGTGTCACCCCGTGCACTCGAGTTTTACAGTCTTCTGCCTCCGTCCTCCAGGGGCTCCCGGGGGGTCCCTCCCCGGCTCGGCCCTGCCGAGAAGGCAGCTCTGTTCAGAGATCATAGGGTCACCACCCAAGGTCAGCCGTGCCTAAGTGCAGAGGTGAGTCCTGAACCAAAGCTGTCCAGCTCCCAAGTCAAAGCTTAACTGTGAGCATATTTAACGTTACTTCCCAAATTGTCTGCACAATTAATCCCTTTGCAAGGATAAAAACTGATAGTCTGTCATTATAAAGCTTTCCTGGCTGTCAGATCAATTTATCTATCCACCTCTATCCCTATCTATCTATGTATCTATGTATGTATATATGTACGTATGTATCTATCTATCATCTATCTATCTATCATCTATGTATCCATCCGTCTATATCTATCTATCCATCATCTATGTATGTATCTATGTATCTATCTAGTATCTATGTATGTATGCATGTATGTATCATCTATCTATCCACCCATCCATCCATCCATCCATCCATTCATCTATATCTATCTATCCATGTATTATCTATCATCTATCTATGTATCTATCTACATATCTATCTAGTATCTATATATGTATGTATGTATGTATCTATCTATCTATCTATCCATCTATCCATCCATCCATCCATCCATTCACCCAACCATCTATCCATTCATATCTATCTATCTATCTATCCATCTATTATCTATCATCTATGTTTGTATCTATGTATCTATCTAGTATGTATGTATGTATGTATGTATCATCTATCTATCTATCCATCCATCCATCCGTCCATCCATCCATCTATCCATTCATTTATATCTATCTATCCATGTATTATCTATCATCTATCTATGTATCTATCTATGTATCTATCTAGTATCTATGTATATATGTATGTATGTATCATCTATCTATCCATCCATCCATCCATCCAACCATCTATCCATTCATCTATATCTATCTATCATCTTTGTATGTATGTATGCATCTAGCTATCTATACGTCCATCTGTCTGCCTATGTGCCTATCTATTATCCATCTATCATCTGTCCATCAATTTTTTCTCTTCTATTACCTGCCTCTACTTTATTTTCTGTCTCTGTCCCCTATGAGAAAATGGATGAAGAGATCAGAGGCTGTTTGGACTACTGTACTGTAGCTCCTAAAACAGTGCCTGGCACATAGTAGATACTCAATACACGTTTGTTGAATGAAGGGGCGGTGGGTAGTATCTCTCCTCGGCGGAGCACAGAGATTCTTGGTGACACACTGTGAAGCCAAACCACTGATTCTGTTTCCCCAGCTGTGTGTTCTTTCTACAACTACACATGTAAGCAGCAGACAGACATTTTTCGGGCCTTGTATGCATATTCTCAGTGACCAGAAAATGCTGGAGTGCCCTGAAAGAAGGGGTCCCAGGAACAACACGGCCATGAGTCTGGGTGGATGTCGGTATAACCACTTCCTGTCACGCTGTGACGTCCTTCCTCCTCTCTGCCACCTCGTCACGGGGCTTTCCTTCCCTCCACATTCCAGACGTTTCATTTAAATGACAGTGTCCCACTACCCCTTCCTCTGATCCCCACCCTACCCTAATCATATCTCCAACTCCTCCTGTCTTCCATTTCTTCTGGGGAGCATTTTGCACGAGAATAAATTTAGGAAAACTGGGGCAGTTTTCCTACCTTTCCCTTCCTCCTCATGTTTGAGGAGAAATAAAGGGAACTGATGGAGAACATCCGAGAGTTTTGCATCAAGACCAACCTTGTCTGGCGTTCACTCTGCCGCCTCCCAAAATTCCTCATGAGGACATTTCAAAATGATATTGAAAATTGTAGAGTTTTGAAATCCTACTTCACCGTGCTGCCTGGTAACTGATGTAAATATTCAGAGTGGGCAGTTTAAGGACATAGGAAGACACACAAATGAGGGCTGAATGGTTAGTGGACATGGCTACAGAGTTATCGGCATCCAACTTATTGAGGCATCGAGCGCAAGGACCAAGGTATAAGTAATAAGATAGGAGGGTAAGGATACCATGCACTCATACAGAATGGAAATATTTTCCTGTGTGTTACATTGAACACTTTTTTATCACAAGGTTTACTCTTCTTTGGCTATTTTAATTTTTTAGATTCCAAATCGTAGCCTGGAAGTACGGATACATAGGCGGCCCTGCGCCCGTCGATACGTAAATTGCTGCGTGTGTATGGAAAGTCTTTGCACACGTAAGAACGTTTCAGGCACCTTGAAGGACAGGTATCCAAATGCGTGATCCAGATGACGCTGATAGATTCCCTATGATTTATTACAACACGGCTGACGCTCCAGAAGACGTGATTTAGTAGTCACTGGTTATTTCAATTTACTCTTTTTGCGTTTTTAATTAGTAAATGAATCCCTCATGGTCAAATGATTAATTGCACAATAATTCACCACAGTACCTTCCTTCCCTATTTGTGCAGAGCACAGGGCATGGAGAAAGCGTTTGGAATATGGGCTGACATTATAAATCACAGCCACGCGTCCGCCCTGCTCTGGTGCAGGTACGGTCAGCACTTTCATTACAAACTCCCATCTTCAAGGTGCTTAAAACTAAGCCAGGAAAATTCATTTTCAGACGGCAGTTGGTGTAGGAGATGTCCACCAGGGAGCAATGTTTTAAAACGGGATTTGAGAATTAACTTGGCCATTGTTAAAAACTACCAAACAGATAAAGTTAACAACGCACCTCTCGCAACTAATTCTGTAAAATAAAATACAGTGAAGATGAAATAAAACAGGTGTTCTTAGTGGCAGCTCTGAGGTGAGCTCTATAGCAATGGGGATTTTAGGTGCAGCCCATTTTCGTTTGCTGTTTACCTTGGTAGACTTTACACTTTGGAACAGTCTTAGACTTAAGGAGAAATTCCAAATATAGTGGGGGGTCCCGTGGACCTGTACATGTGTCCCCTGTGCCAATATCTCACTTCAGCCTGGCAGGTTTGTTAACATTAACGAATCAATTTCGAGACACAATTATTAACTAAAGTCCATACTTTTTTTTTGTTTTTCTTTCAGATTTCCTTAGTTTTTACCTAAAGGCCTTGCCGAGACCCAGGATCCCATCCAGGACCTGCATCCCATGCGGCCTGCACATCTCCTTGGGTTCCTCCCGGCCGTGATGTGTCTGATGACCTTGGCGGTTTTGAGCAGCGCTGGGAAAGTAAAAGTGCGGGGCCCCTGTATTGGTCATGTTCCCTCTCGTCACTCTCCTGGGGATTAGGGTTTACGGAATCAGCAGGGAAGTGCCACCCTCGGGACATGAGAGCGAGGCACGCCTTCCCCACCTGCCTCACCGCCCTCGGTGCCATCAGGATCACCCGGCTGAGGTCCGGCTTCTCCACTGGAAAATTACAGATTTTTTTTTTTTCTCTCTACTACTGTACTATTTAGAAAAAAAGTCGTCGGGCACAGTCCACACCCAAAGAGTGGGGATTTAATTGCCACCTGCTTTGGGCACGCTATGGACATACATTATTTGGAGCTCTTCTGCATGGGATATGTGTCTGCTCTCCCTCATGTGTTAATTTACGATGATTTACTTCGACCACTATGGACCCACAGATCTTTATTGTACGCCTTGGCTACAACACAGGGCCGTGTTATTTATCTTGCTTCCCACATGATCCGGCTTCAGCTGGTTCTTTTTCTTTTCCCAGGATGCGATTGTAATGAGGATGTAGCCTCTCAACATGCTTAAAACAGGATTTGCTCCCTACAATTGGATGCATGTCACTAGTCCGTGTGTGGCCCAAGCAGTGGTGACAGGGTGCGAACCCCCGGTGCCTGGCATGTGATCCAAGTGTAACATCAAAGTGACACAAAACCTCTCGGTCGTCCCCCAGCAAGCTCGCCTTCACTTTGGGCACCCAAATGTCCCCCTTTCAGCCACAGCAGCAAACCGACACTCTGACACACCATCTCTGGAAGTTTCCTGATGTAGTAAAATGAAAACATGATGATAATGATGAAGCTTCTCTGATGCTGTGATGCATGGGACTGTCTCCCCTCCAGGCACAGGCCCTGGAGCGCAAACTCGATGGTTCCAAATCTGGCCTCTGAAACCGTGAGTGAGCTGGGCAATTAATTTCGGGACTTAACACCCCCCCCCCCCCCCCCCCTGCGTTGGTCAACAGTGATGCTAACAGCGGCTGGCTGTTCCGGTGGTTGCAGCGTGAGATCCTCTGCGGGATGTAAAGCAACGTGGGGAGAGGCTGGCATTTCGTGACACTCTCTTAAAACTCCCCAGTGGCTCTTGGGTGCATCTGGACACCTCCGGATACCTCAGCACACAGAGCCCCTTTGCGAGGGACCACAGTCCTGTTCCACCTCTCAGGGTGACCACCCGTAGCACCATTGCCCTGGAACAAAATGGCTGTGGACCCAGAGACACCCCATGTCCTTTCTGTCTGGACTCACGTCCCATCATTCACCGCCGAATCTTTGGGGACCCCACTAAGCCCCCGGGTGCCCAGATACCCCCCACACTCATCCCAGAAATCAGCGCAATGACTTAACTGAACGTCATTCCTGCAGAAAGTGCAGGTTGTTTTTAAATAATTTAATCACTAAAAATAATTTAAACATTTTTAAGCACACAACATATAAAAAAATTTTTTTTAATGTTTATTTTTTATGTTTGAGAGACAGAGAGAGACAGAGGGTGAGCCGGTGAGGGGCAGAGAGAGAGGGAGACACAGAATCCGGAGCAGGCTCCAGGCTCCGAGCCGTCAGCACAGAGCCCGACGCGGGGCTCGAACTCACAGACCGCGAGACCATGACCTGAGCGAAGTTGGACGCTTAACCGACTGAGCCACCCAGGTGCCCCTAAGTATAAAACATTTTAAACTTATAGAAAATAAGAATTTTGATTTTGCTTGAGTCAGTTTCATTACTGTCCATTTTTCCCTAAAATATATACAATTGTTACATGAAATTGATATTCCACCTATATATGTTGTATGATACCTTACAAAGTTCCACATATAACATATAGACATTTTTATGTATTAAAGTTCACACGTATTAAAATCTATATATAAGGTACATATAAGTATCTTTACAGAGAAAGAATATATACATTTGCTTCTAAATATATAACTAATTAATGGCATAGAATTGTACTATTTTCTTATAATCTTTAAAACTCCCCACCGTTGCTCCCTTTGTAATCCAAATAATATTATCATGTACTATCTTCGTAATACAGATATATAAATATTTGTGGGCCCTTTCTCACTTTTCCTAAACAAACTTGCTCATCTGATTGCTTATTTTAAACAACCAGGTTACGATTACATCCCTCTTGTCAATTTTATTTTTTTTTCCCTACTGAACCGACTTCTGTTCTTAGATCAACTATTTCTGACTTTTATCCTTTCAGGCTGATTCTGTCATCATTTGAAGTTCTTGACTTGGTTACTTAGCTAGTTAATGCTCTTTCTTTTATTCTAAACTTTGCACCTAAGTCTTTATTTTTCTTAAGAGTCACCATTTACCTGCATCCTAGAAATTTGGTATATTGTTTGATTGTTATTTTTACCAATTTCTTCTGCCTACTTTTAACATTTATATTTTGAGCTATGAGCTTCGCTTCAAAGCTGATCAGACCGAGTGGATCTTTTTAAGTCTTTTGTACTGAAACCTGTCGGCCTTACGTAATGTCTTCTTAAAGTCTATTCTGTGCTGGTGATGTGGTCACAACAGGCACTGATACTGTCCTTCTCCATCAAATGTTCTGGGTCATGGCATTTTAGATGGGTCTCTTACAAATAGCATATAGCTGAACTTAAAAAAAAAACACAAAAAAACAAAAAACAACAACAACAAAATGCAAGTGAAACTGGGGCGCCTGCGTGGCTCAGTAAGATAAGTGTCTGACTTCGGCTCAGGTCATGATCTCACGGTTCATGGGTTCTAGCCCCGCGTCGGGCTCTGTGCTGACAGCTCGGAGCCTGGACCTGCTTTGGATTCTGTGTCTCCCTCCTTCTCTGCCCCTCTCCCACTCATGATCTGCCTCTGTCTCTCTCTCTCAAAAAATAAATACCATAAAGAAAAGTGAAACCGATTAATCACTTTTGTAATCTTTCGAAGTAACAAATAGCATTTTCATGAATTCATGAATAGCAAATTTTAAAATCTGTTGATATTTGTATTTCCCTACTAAGCACTTATTCTGATTTCAAAGAAAATCCTCTCTTAATGTATCCTGTCTTTTTAGTATTCGAGTCCTATCCTGTTTGGATTGTCATGAACGTGGTCACTGCTTTTGTTATGTTTTGTGTAGTGGGGCGTCTCCTCAGCTTTGTCCACACGGTGACCAGTGTTCTTTGTCACAGCTTCTCCGTGAACCCCTGACACCCTTTCCAGGTTCGATATCTCCTCTCTGTCCCCCCCATCAGAGCACAGGGGATAAACTCAGGCTCCCTGTGATTGGTTTTCTCCAGTCCGCCCTCTGAGCTCGACTCAGGAACAAGATGCTCGCTCTTGGGCTAACGTCTGCCCCCTCTCTCTCTGAGCACTTCTCTTTCTTTTAAATTTTTTCTAATATTTATTTTTGACAGAGGTGACAGTCACCTCAACACATTTCCCCTCTCTACCCTTCCCCCCCATGGCTCCTCTGTGCCTGCTCCCCAAAGCTCCCCCAACCACAGGTCTGCTCTCCCTATAGATTCTTTTGCATTTCTAGACTTTTATATAAATGGGATCATGGTTTTGTGGGAACCAGAATGGACCTCAAGGAAATCCCCAGAACGTGTGACCCCATGCGTGGCAACAGGGACTTTGCAGACGTGATGAAGTCAAGGCCTTGAGATGGGGAGATATCCTGAATGATAAAGGTGAACTCACTGTCCTCGTCCCCTTAAGGGTCAGAGAAGATGTGGTGCAAGCTGCAAGCCAAGGAATGCTTCAGCTTCTGGAAGCTGGAAGAGACAAGAACAGGTCCTCTCCCACAGCTTCCAGAAGAAGTCAGTCCTGCGGATGCCTTGATTTTATTCCACTGAGTCCCGCTGTGGACTTTCAACCTTCAGGCCTGTGAGATTAGAAATTTGTGGGGCGCCTGGGTGGCTCAGTCGGTTAAGCATCCAACTTCGGCTCAGGTCATGATCTCACAGTTGGTGGGTTCAAGCCCCACACCGGGCTCTCTGCTGTCAGCACAGAGCCCGCTTTGGATCCTCTGTCCCCCCTCTCTGCCCCTCCCCCACTGACACTAAGTCTCTCAAAAATAAAGAAACATTTAAAGCAAAGATTATAAATTTTTGCTGTTTTAAGTCACTACATTTACGGTTATTTGTGAAAGGGGTAAAAGGCAACTGATAGAGGTATGCGGTCTTGATGTTTGGTTTCTTTTTATTCAGCATAATTATCTTGAGATCTGTCCACCTTGAGGTGTCGAGCGCTTGTTGCTGTAAGTGGAAATTGGCTGTACAGATTTACGGCCTTTTAGTGGACATCTGGATAGTTTTCAGTTTGGGGCTATAACAAATAAAGCTATTATAAACAAAAGTTTATGTTCAAGTATTTGTGCCCATGGGAAGGAAAACTCGTTTATTTTCTCTGGAGTAAATAACTAGGAGTAGACGAGGTGAATCAGGTCATTTGCAAGTTCACTTTCTTTCTTACGGAGCCACCGTACTGGTTTCCAAAGTGGGGTTCCCTTTTACGTTTCCATCATCAGTGTTCGAGAGTGGCACTCACACTCACTATGACCTATCTTTCCATTTTGGCTGTTCTAATCGGCGTGTAGTGATATTGTCTTTGTCGTTGAGTCTACATTTAAATAATGGCCAGTGACACGACGGATCTTTTCATGTGCTTGTTTGTCTTTCTGTTGTGTTTATCTTCTTTAAAAAGTTTTAATGTTATTTACCTTTAAGAAAGAGAAGGAGGGGAGGGGCAGAGAGAGAGTGAGACACAGAATCTGAAGCAGGCCCCAGGCTCTCAACTGTCAACACCGAGCCTGACGCGGGGCTTGAACCCACGAACCGCGAGATCATGATCTGAGCCGAAGTCGAACACTCAATGGACTGAGCCACCCAGGCGCCCTCCGTGTTTATCTTCTTTAATACAGTGTCTGTTCAACCCTTTTGCCCATTTTTAAAATGGGGTTGTGCTCCCATTATTATGTTCACGGATTTTTATATTTTCATATATATTTATATGTAAATTTATTATACATTTATTTTTTTATCTGGTATTTGTGCATATTTACTCCCAGCCTGTGGCTTATTTTTTTTTTCAGCTTCTCAGCGTTGTCTTTCAAGGAGAAAAAGTTTTGAGGAAATCCAATATCATCAGTTTTTTTTTTGGTGTGAATCATACTTTTGGTATAATATCTATAAAATATTTGCCTAATCCAAGGTGCAAGATTTTCTCCTATGTTTTCTTCTAGAAGTTTTAGAATATTAGATTTTAGGTCTGTGATTCGTTTACAGTTACTTTTTTATATGGGTACAAGTATTCTGTTCTCCTGATTATTTGTGTTGATAGCAATACTACACTGTCTTGATTAATACAGCTTTATAGTGAGACTTGAAATCTGTTAAGGTTGGCATTTCAACTGCGTTCTTCTCTTTAAAAGTTGGTTTGGTATGCACTTCCATATGGATTTTAGAATCAGCTTATCAATTTCTACAAAGGCTTGCTGGGATTTGATTGGAAATGTACTCATTCTATAAAATGACCGAGGAGAATCAGCATCTTAGCTGTACTGAGTCCTCTGATACATAAACATTGTGTAACTCCATTTATTTCAATCTTACATAATTTTTCTCAGCAGCTTTTTTAAAGTTTATTTATTTATTTTGAGAGAGACAGAGAGAGAGAGACAGAGAGAGAATCATGAGCAGAAGAGGGGCAGAGGGAGAGGAAAGAGAGAGAATCCTAAGCAGGTTCTGCACTGACGCTGCGGAGCCCGATACGGGACTTGAACCCACAAACCGTGAGATCGTGACCTGAGGCCAAAACCAAGAGTCGGATGCTTAACCAACCAAGCCACCCAGGTGTCCCTCTCAGCAGCTTTTTTTCAGTGCACGAGGATTAAGCATCTTTTGTCCAATTCTCTAAGAATTTATTATTGATACTATTGTAAAATATACTTTTTATTTCATTTTCCAATTGTTCTTTGCTAGTATATAGAAATTCAATAAGTTTTTGTATACTGATCTTGTATTCTGCAACCTTACTAAAATGACTTGTCCATCCACAGTGCTTACTGGTAGACTCCACTGGATTTTCTACGTAGATGATCATGTTGCCTTCGAAGTCGTACCTCACTCTTCTCATAGGGATGCTTTTCTTACTTCTTTTCTTGCCTGGAACTTCCAGGAAAATATTGAATAAAATGAGAGTAAAATCTTCTCTGAACAGTTATTTTAAATTTCCTTATTATTATTATATTATTTAGAACTCCTTTGTGGGATTTTTAATGTTGCTGGTTTTATCTGTTGGGATCTTGCTATGCTTCATTGGTCTTTAGTGTTGTTGTTGTTTTTTTTTTTTTTTCAATTTTGGCTGTAATTTTATCTTGAAAGGTCCTTGTGTGTGTGTGTGTGTGTGTGTGTGTGTGTGTGTGTGTGTTCTAGTCACTTACAAGTAAAGTTGTGCAAACGTATCTCAGAAAGTTTCAGGTAACATGATAGTTTCTCAAGTTAGTGAGTAGAATGAGTGCAAATACCCAGTCTATGAGAAATGCTAATCCACGGATTCCAAGTCTCAGTTGTATATGCTTTATTTAATTTTCACCCACAGCCTGGATGGGGCAGAAAATTTCCCTTTGATTTTCTGAGTCACTTGTTGGGTATGTTTTTGGTCAACGCTTGTACTAAAACTGTAAACTTTTAAGGACTCTGGCAAAAAGTCACCTCAGTGCCAACTCCCTATCTAAGGAAGCCAAAGACTTCACCATCTCTGTCTCTACAGGCAAAGAAACCTGTATAATAATCGCTTCCACCATCACCTGTACCCTCTACCTCCATCGTCACCACCTCCATCCATCTCCATGACCGTGACCTCCACCATCACCTCTACCTTCATTTGCATTATCACCACCACCATCACTACTCCCATCATCAAGGGTTTCAGTCCCGCTCTCATACTGATGACTTGACTTCCAGTTCTTTCTTCTTGCTAGCACCTGAGAAGCCTCCTTTATTTTCGTAAGATCAGCATTGAAACTAAATGATTTTATCTGGAATGTTCTCTAACATCTGGGGGGGTCGGAGTAGTAATATCGTTACATTCTCTCAGTTCAGCAGATTGTTGGCAATGCAAGCACCACAACGCTTCATTGTTGGACTACGCTTGATAAATGTTGGATGACAGGTAAATAATTTTGCAAATACGTCATGTATCAATGATCTTATTTCATTTTTAATGGTCTTAAATTTGTTACAATAATAATCTCATCTCATTTGTGATACTGTGCTTCTTTCACTGTGTGTGTTTGTTTTATTTTAAATCTTATCATGAATGCGATGGCTTCTCCCATCTACTTTTAACCTTTTTATTTTCCACCATGTAAACTCAACCAAATAGAAATATCTTCCCATGAAGCTTTTATAAGAATTTGGTGACTCTTGCATATTTCACCTTTGCTTAGAACAGAACCCAATACGGCGTCTAGTATTTGTGAAAATATTTCTAAGAAAAAGGTTGGTCAAAATTTCATCACTCTACGGGGAGTGGGTCCACCTCAGGTCTGGACCCACCTCAAGCCATTCAAACGGGTTGTTAAGTCACTCCCTATAGTACATTCTTCACTGAGGCAAAAGAAAGAGGAATATTGCATCCATGAAAACAAAAGATAATTGGGCATCTAAGCTAAAATAGGTAAATAAAAATAGATATGCATCAACAAAAAGAAGAAAGAGAGAGAAAATTAGAAAGAGAAAGACAGACTGATGGAGACACAGAGAGAAGGAGATGGAGAGAGAGAGAGAGAGAGAGAGAGAGAGACTGAGACTGGGACAGAACACCCATTTTTTAAAAATTTTTTATTTTTTTAATGTTTATTTATTTTTGAGAGAGACAGAGACAAAGCTTGAGTGGGAGAGGGGCAGACAGAGGAAGACACAGAATCGGAAGCAGGCTCCAGACTATGAGCTGTCAGCACAGACCCCGACGCGGGGCTCAAACCCACGGATGGTGAGATCATGACCTGAGCTGAAGTCAGATGCCCAACGGACTGAGCCGCCCAGGCGCCCCCAGAACACCCATTTTTAACACAAATAGCCATACGCATTTGAGGAGCTCAACGCTTGAATGCATCTTGAGTATTTCAAAAGACAAAGAATCCTTTTTAAACCGATTAACCAGGTTTCAATTAACGTGTTCATTTAACTTTTATATTTCATATCATATGTCAGGGCCCCTTAAAGTAGGATCTCTGCTATAGTTTTACTGCATTGTGTTTTTCTTTTATTTGCTTTTTCTTTTCCTTATGTTTTCATTGATACATTTTGCCCAGGCTGATATAAATCATCTTTGCATCTCACTGCTCAATGTAAAATCGCAAAATACAACGTGTCAGTGCTTTTACTAGACATTCCAAATAGTGTTGGTGCGTGTGATTGTGTAATTTAAAAAAAAAAAATTACTTTCGATGCTGGCCAGGAGTCAGCCTCAGACTGTTTGATCAGCCAAATGATTAGTCAAGGAAAAATAAATTAAAATAAACAGCACACGATCATTAAAACGTAAAAAAAATAGGAGGTTTGCCAATCAAGCCTGGGTCAGTGGTGACCGGAAATCAATCCTGTCGATGGGTGAGCACAGGCTGTGTGGACTGGGGAGGAGGGCCGGTGTCCACCCAGGTGAGCATCCTTCAGACGCGGCTCCAGGGCCTGCCTGGCTGGGCAGCCTCCCCAGAGGGTGGAGGTGAATGGACAGGGGCCGTCACCGTGAAGGCAGCTCTGTCATCGCCGAGTGACCCTCCCCGAGCCTGCCAGACGCTTCTGGTTCACACTCGGTCTCCTCTCTCCACTGGTCAGGCAACGCCCCGTCCTGCTGCTGAGTCCAACGGACCGACAAAATCATTCCAAGCAGATGTCCCTCATTGAAAACCATAATCGTCGAAACAGGTACAACTGTGGTGTCACATCCCCTTACCTGCAGTGACAGAGCAATGACTCCGAGGCATGGTCTCATCAGAAAGTCTACACTGGGGGTGTGGGCAGATTTGGAGAAGCTGCCATGGGGACGGGACAGTGTTGGAGCTCTGACAGCCTAGAAGTTTCCGCGGTGTTTGGTTTTCCTCAGAATGCTCTCGGCACGAGTGTGGGAGACAGAGGCGAGAATTAGGACTTCCAGATGGCGACGACGTGGTCTAGCTGCAGGGGCACCGCCCGGGGTCACAACCGCCACCCCCCTCCCCGCCCCTCTTCCCTCTGTTTTCTCCTCCCGCACACACTTGTGCTGGACAGCAGCCTGCACGTTGGCACACTTAGGTGGCCCCCGGAACCGTTTATTGTCTGACCGTCTGTGACAACACGGGCGCTTGCGAGAGATTCTTCCTCTGCCCGGAGAAGAAGAAGGAAAATGGTTTCCCTGCTGCAGCCCAAACTTTGCTACATGTGATCGATACACACTGGGTGGACGCAAGCTCCCTTAATCGTCTCTTCGTTAAAGACGTGTGTGATGCTGGATGCCAGGGAGCAGCTCCTCCAGGAGCGCCTGGCGAGAAGAGCTGGTTCGTGGAAGGTTCACCTATTCCCTTGCCCCCCAGCCAGCTGGAGGCTAAACAGACTGATAACCTAAACCGCGGCAGCGCAGACCCAATGATTTTTACATCAAGCCGGCTGATGTACTGCCTTGCCACCCACCAATCCCTTTCCAATATCGATCCATTCCTAAATGAGCCCTTCCCTGCTTTGTACCATGAGCAATAATTAAAAAAGCAGCACATTGATTTTAACTAATATTATGAAGGGTCTGGATGTGCACATGCTTACAAAATAGTGGGCTTTACCCGTGTTTCATCGTGCAACAAAGGATCCTGATGAAAGTTTGGACACCGGGAAGGAGCACCCTGTCTGCAGCTGAACATGTCAAAACTCACACCTGTTCTGCTCTATTATAAATCTCGTCGCAATACCAATGGAGGTGTTTAACCCCGAGTTCTCAGAAAAATAAACAAGAACAGTCTGAAGCCCAGGATGGAATGTAAGAAATGAGGGGGAAATGCTCCTTTAAAATGCTGTTATCCTACCACATACGCGTCCCTGTCTACAAAATAGAATCGTTTCCATGTTACGCAACTCACTCGAAAGCAGGTCACGTATTGTGATGCCCGATGTATGTTTTGATACCAAAGTGAAATGTTTTCCAGTCTCAGATGGCTTCTAACAGCCTTAGATCTAGTCAAAGCTAACGTCGCACTGAACCGCTATGACAGCGAGGGAAGTAATGACATTTTGCATCATCACGAAATACCCGAGGCCAATCTGTCTGCAGGATATGGGACAGAATTTTCAGTAACTGCAAAGCCGAAGAAACTAGATTTTTGAAAATATGCCGAATTACCCTCTGCCGACGGGGAAAACAAATGTGCGACCATGAAGGTGACTGGGGGTGCTCCCCACGCTCTCGGTGCTCCCCCACTGCGGAGACGCGAGGTCTGCCCTCGAGAAAAGCTTCTGGGCAGCTGAAGATGTTGGTCCTGCTTGGAACCTTCCCCTCGCCCCACGAGCGTCTCCCTTCCTGTGTCACAGCCGAGGAAACCTAAGAACACATTTTGACGTGCGGACATCACGGGTAGCACTAGCAGATGTTAAAACATATTTAAAAGTCCAATAATTTTAAAATGGATACTGTGGGCATAGTCACTGGCAGATTCGAAACAGACAAATATCTTGTAACGCCATGATGTGGAAGAACAGAGAACGGAAAACCCCCAGGTACTTTGGCCCCAAGAGATTGCCAATTGCAGTAGGACACATTCGGCTCTCGGCGCCTGTCCTCTGGCCAGCCGTGGTTCCCAGATGGTGGGAAAAGGAAGTCTTGATCTTCTGGGGTCTCTTTCTATTGTTTCTAGTGGGGTGGTTAGGGATAGATACAGAAATAATAAGCCCATGACTTCTCAGGACTTTCTCAGTACCTAGAAGACATTTCACTGTTTGCATAATAGACACAGTAGATATGTCAGTGTTTTTACTTCTGGGCCTTGCGAGTACAGACTGAAAATTATGGATTTTTATTGAGTCCGGAATAACACAACCCTGCAGTTTACACGACTGGCATGTGTTCACCCCGTTTATTACGCTGGGGTGTTTTCCTTACCCAGATACACCACACAGCAGAGAGAATATTCAAAACTAGCTCTGAAGTAATAGTGTTGAGGTGAAAAAAAATCAAACGAGAGCTCTTTCATCATACCACAAAGAAAAATCAGCTCCAAGGGGACTGACATGTTAACTATGCCTCCCCCAACACACACACACACACACACACACACACACACACACACACTACTTCTCCCCGAAGAAAATATAGATGCATGTCTACATAATCTCAGGACAAGGACTTTCAAATCCATAATGCAGCAGGGAAAGCACACGCTGATGGATGGATGCAGTCCGCTACTTTGTAAGTGTGAGGCTCGGGTGTGCTCACCTTCTTCCGGGGTCTGGGGGTTGCAGGTGACAGACAATGACGGATGGGCAAGACTCCTGTGCTGCACCCTGGGGCGCATGCGCTTTGTCACCAAGAAGGAGTCTCAGACCCCCTGATCTGGAACACATAGTTATGTTTTGGGAGCCCAACAAAAGCACCCAGTCACTTTGCCTCAGGTTCTTGCTCCTCTGGAGCTTAAGCAATTGAACAGTTGAATACATCGTCCCTGAGCAGGGGGAGACGGAGAAGGGGCCGAGAACCTGTGGTGAGGGGGTGAGGGACCTGTGCCCCTGGTGTGACCCCGGGAGGCAGGAGACGGTGTGTCCCAAGCACCCCTTCCCTCCCAGGGGTTGGGGTCTACACTGACCAGCTAGGCAGTGGAGAACACCGGGTGGGGAGATGAAGAGAAATTGAACTGAGTCTTTAGGACTCACTGTATCCCCACATCCCAGACCTGGGCCATCTGGAGAGCTGGGAACGAGGCCACAGGCCCCAGGCCCCAGGGGCACAGCAGGCCCACGGCCACAGAGGAATTGCCCTGGTGGCTGTGGCCCTGCAGGGCAGACTGGGGCCCCCGTGGAAAGCAGAGCCAGGTGAAAAAAGCAGGCACGGGGCTGGGGGTGGGGCAAGGTGGTAACCCCAGTAATATGCACGGCTGGTCGCTCAGGGGATCCCGTGAAACTAGGTTGTTTGAAAAATATATAACTTTTGTTTAAGTGAAATATTTTTTATCTGCACACTTCAGACTGAAAGGTGCATGTAACTATTTACGTAAATGCACGGGTGCAATTGTGCTAAGTGCCAAGAAGTCCAGTCACAATCCCAGAGAAAACTGGTTTGAACAAGGGAGTCCTAACGGCAAGCTAAGCCGATAGCTCAGGGGTGGAAAAGAATCTACCCGCGAGACACAGAGAGCGCACTGTTCCAGGAGACACGCCAAGCTTCTAACTGGGTTTGAATAATTTCGGGAAGGGTGGCTCCGAGCTGACTGGATCCTTCCAGGACCTTCCCTCCTGGTTATTGTATCTCACAAACGGGGAGAGCCGACGATGCACAAGGGTCAGGGATACGGCGTCGGGCCCCAGTGAGGGGTCAGTGCAGATGGGGAAGCTGCCACGCCGGAGGGTCCCAGAACCGTGGACCCGGTTGTTTTGCCTATGGTGCCATTGAGGGGGCAAGCATGTTGGGACTCACCGTCAAAACTCATTTCTCCTGGCTGTACCACAGTGAGCTCCTCAGGTTTTACGTCCTATGATGGGGTCAGATTTGACCTCCTGCAGATATTGACCTTGGCTATTGTACCTACGGAGGGTAGAGCACATGCAAAGTCCCAGGGGCATGTGGAGCTTGACCTTCCTGGTCAACAGAACAGATCCCAGCGAGTCTGGAGCACACGGTCTGTGGGGAGGTGGAAGGAGGCGTGGGTGAGAGAGTCCAGGCCTTGTGGACCTACTTACGTATTTATTTGAATTTATTTGGAATTAATTTTATCACGTGGCTGTGTCATGAAAAGCTTAAGTGGACAAGCCACCTTGCGTTTCTGAATGAGTGTGATAGACACTCTGTGCGGAACAGATTGGCGGAAGGCGTAATAATAAACTGGAGAGAACGGTAAGAAAGACACTGCAGCCATGTTTGTAAGCAAGAGGACGGCTCTGGTGGTAGCAGAAGAAATGTAGAAACGCAGAGATTTGGAATGTGTTTTGCAAATAAAAAAGATAGTAGAATTCTGAGGAATTATTCCAGGGGCAATTACAGATCCCCAGTAGCTGAGATCAGGCTTTAGAGAGACCAGACTGAGTCCCAAACCATGGCAGTTCTACAAGGTGTAAAGTCAGAAGAAAACGGCCCCACAGAGCTGGGATCCCCAAGGTGACTTTCTCGGTGGGCGAACGAGAAAGGATAACTTTTTAAAGGTGATACGCCTGGAGAGTTATTAACCACAACTGGAAATGCGAATCCTCTCTGGAGGAATGCAAGTTAAACCCAGGCCTGAAAGCGTCCCCACAAGTACAGTTTCTGGGACTCTGAGCTCACACTAAAAAATGGCGGACCACACAGAACAGCCACCTTGTGAGGAAGGGAGGAAACAGAAGCCACAACAATCACACGTGCGGAGACGGCCGATATCAGAATTCGCAATTCTCGGAGACAACACAGAGGGAGCGAAGGAGGCCCCCGACCAAACGAAACGGCAACCGACGGAAGGGGAGAAGGTATCTGCAAATGACGTACCTGACACACGGCTAGTAGCCAACATCTATAAGGGACTTAACCAAACTCCAACTGTTGTCGGCAGCGGCCATTTGTCGGGGCCCCTTCCATCGCTGCCGTTGGACACCCTGGATGTCACCTGCATGTTCTTCCGCAGGGGAGATCTTCCAGCAGGTGGCACCGACTGTGTGTGCACGCCTGCCCCCTGGCTGGGCGGTAAGCGGCTGAGATCTTATTGAATGTTGTATCGCCCTGAAAAGCATGCTGCTTGGCACAAAGCAGGTGCTCGGTGAGTGACCGCGGAGTGGACGAACAAAGGAATCCATGCCAACATATTACTACGGTGGTTTAACTGCCCTGCAGTAGGGATGCTTCACGGAGTCAAACCTTAAGAGGGCACACGGGACCTTGCCAGTCATACGGATGAACTTCGGACTCAACACCCAAAACACAAACAATCCAGTAAAGAAACGGGCAGAAGACGTGACCAGACATTTCTCCAAAGAAGACATCCAGATGGCTAACAGACCCATGGAAAGATGCTCGGCGTCACTCACCGTCAGGGAGACGCAAATCAAAACCACGACGAGATATCACCTCACGCCTGTCAGAATGGCTACAGTTAACAACTCAGGCGACAACGTGTTTTGGCAAGGACGTGGCAGAAGGCGAACCCTCTTGCGCTGCTGGTGGGAATGCAAGCTGGTGCAGCCGCTCTGGAGAACGGTGTGGAGGTTCCTCAAAAAATAAAAAATATAGAACTACCCTATAATTCAGCAATTGCACTACTAGGTATTTATCTAAAGTATACAAAAATACAGGTTCAAAAGGGTATGTGAACCCAAATTTTTATAATAGTATGGTCAACAATAGCCAAATTATAGAAAGAGCCCAAATGGACTCTCAATATAAACTATATATATGTATATATATGTGTATATATATATATACATATATATTATTAGAATATATTATAATATTACTCAGTGATCCAAACAAATGAAATCTTGCCATTTTCAACAATATGGATGGAAGGGGAGGGTATTATGCTAAGGGAAAGAAGTCAGTCAGAGAAAGACAAATATCATACGATCTCACTCATATGTGGAATTTGAGAAACACAACAGAGGAACTTAGGGGAAGGGAAGGAAAAATATGATAAAAAAAGAGAGGGACACAAACCATAAAAGACTCGTAAATACAGACAACAAACTGAGGGTTGCTGGAGGGGAGGAGGGTAGGGGGTTGGGCTAAATAGGTGATGGGGACTAAGGAGGGCACCTGTTGGGAGGAGCACTGGGCGTCCGATGTAAGAGATGAATCACTGGTTTCTACTCCTGAAGCCAAGATTACACTGTATATTAACTAACTGGAATTTAAATATAAACAATAAACAAACAAACAAACAAATACATACATAAATAAATTGAGTAGGTTTAATGAACAGGAAAGTGTGATTTTGAGGTCCAGAGACAGAAAGAAAGGATTCGTAGAACTCTAATGTCTGAAACAGTGAATAGAGAGAATTGGATGAAAGTCATAGTCTAAAGCTAGTGGATAAGAAGTTTCCAGAGTTGATAAAGCACACAAATCCTAAATCTCAGGAAGTACAAGAATCAAGCAAGGTACATTTAAATAAATTCATATTTCCTTTTCATTACATCACAGTGGTTTTGCTGGGAGCCTGAGTCGCCCCCTCCCCAGAGCCCCCATTCAGGTTGGAAGGACCTAGCCTCCCGGCCCATGATTGTGCTGCTGCTTAACACCCAGAGCTGTCAGCCTCTCTGGGAGCATCTCTGCCAGAGGACCATCTCATCTCGATCATACCCCCTTTCTAGGGACAGTCTGTTCCCAAAGGCTGGCTGATGTGGGGGCTATAAAGCCACCCATCCAGGACAACTGTGATGCTGTTCCAGCTTTATGGGGTCAGCTGCGATGTCATTAAACCTATATCACAGCCCAATCCATTCCTGTCTCCACCTGCCTGTCTTCCTTCTCTGATAAATGTTAACCCTCAGAACACTCCTTAATGATCATCTTGGAAGGTAATCTCCAAGCCACGTTGTCCTGTCCCTAGCCTGCCACAGTAATCTTGCAGATAACCAATGGGAAAAAAAAAATCCCCTTCAAGCTTCGTATTGCTTCAAACAAATGATGCTGGGAAAATTGGGCATCTCTGTATGAAAAGTGTGTGGACCCCTGCCTCACACCATACACAAGACATGACCTTCACACAGGCCCCTGAAATATGGAGAGTTTTTACCAATGGATCCTTACTAAAATTATCCCTGAAAGTAAGTACTTCAAAAAGAGGGAAAACAAATTTGAAGAAACATCCTTGGAGCAAAAGGAAAAGAGAGCAAATTAAATAGTAAACATTGACCCGTGTCTAAACTGGGGTTAAAATAAAACCGGAAACAATGGCATGTGTCAGCACAGTGAAAAGTAACCTGCCTAACACGCTTCACGTGTCCTCGAGTGTTGTGTTTTATGAGAGTTTTGTCGTATGGGTGGCGGAATGAGAGCCAGAGATGGGGAGGAAAGTGTGAAGTCATCAATATTCTCATCTTTAGAACCTGGAGTTACTTGGTACTGTGAAGTGTCTATGAAAAAATTGAGCTCGTCAGTAAATGACAGAAAAGGATGTCTGAGCGAACGGTGGGGAGGATGGGGGAATGGCTTATTTCGCGGAGAGAAGGCAAAGCTCTGGACATTTTTCCCAAATCGTTTTTCTTGTGCACACCTGGGATGCACGCCATGTGAACTGGCACACATCCAGAAGCCCACCCGTCTGCCCAAGCTTCTCCATCGAGGCTAGCCCGGTCTCCGGCTTTCTAAGTGGCCCCATTGACCCCAGGGAGGTCACCACCACACACGGGCAGCTCGTCCCGGGGGAGCAGGGGGAAACAAAGCTGGTAAACAGGTAACAGTGTGTGTTGATTTCAGTTGTGGCTGCGGAAGGACCCGAGCCAAACAAGCTCTTTGCTGAGCACTGGAGTAAACCTTAATGAAGACAAAGAAGTCTTCTCAGGGTGTGTTTTTATTCTAATTTGAAAAGATGACTGCTGGAAATGCCTTTAAACGTAAACACATACAGGTCTGTCAAGCTCCAACAAGCAGGTGATTTCCAAAACATAGGCTCGGAGATGAGAAGCCCTGTTTCCCTGGAACCTACTTTTCGCTGGATTCAAGAAAAATAGGGATAAAATTCCCTCAAACAATGGATTTGGGGCAGATAAGCAGATATGTTAGGTATGTTACAAACATGAAACTTTATATGCCCTCATCAATTCAATATGACTTGAACGCACCATGCGGACCATCCGCCTTATGTGGCGGGGTTGTTTCTGGCCAAACCTTTAACTGAAGGAGGGTCTTAGGCTAACTGGGTGTTTCTATGGGTCCACGTCTTTGGGAAAGATCCTTAATTTGTGAGGCCAAGACGCACAATCCAACTTCAGATTAAACATGTTCTCCTGAAAGAGTCGCAAACCAGTTGCATTCTCCTTAATACATACTTTGCAAAATGCCATGATACACAAGCACGCGTTTTTGTTTTTTTTTAATGTGCACGTAACTGGTTTAACGATGCGAACTGTGGTCTGGGTGACTTTGATAAACCATCTGCACAACTGACAAGTTAGTAGCCCTGTTTCATCACGTCAATTATTAAAAAAAAAATCTAGAAACTCTTAGAGGCTCTTTAAAAGCCGAGTAATTTTTAAGTGCCCTGACGACAAATGCAACCATGTCTACAAACCTGAAATCAGACGATAGCGAAACGCTGCCACATGTAAACCAACTGTTTTTTTATTGAAATCTATGAAAATCAACCAATTAATTCCATCGTTCTACAGTTTCAGCTGCCTGATGTAGTGAAGACGCACGTGTCAGAAATAACAATTCATCTGTAGAAGCCCGTGTCGAAGTAATAAGGACAGGACTACGCGAGGCTCTGCGCACGTGTCTGGTTTCCAAAGCGGGCCTTGTTTGTGAGCTGAGCACCAGACGCCCGCGTGGAGACACCTACTCTAGTGTGTGTTCGAGAGGTCCTGAGGCATCGTGCAGACTTGCACAAGTGCCTAAGGATTTGAGAGGAGAAATGAGGAATTCATATGCGTGTATTCAAAATCACACATTAATCGGCAATGACCCAGGGAGGATAAAAGCCTTCTCTGAACACCGGTCGCTGATGAGGGAGCCGTGTGAGCGCTGTGTGCGCAGAGAAGTGTGTATTTAATCTGTGTTCTGCAATGCGGCCATTATGGTTTAAAAAGAACTCGGCCAGGGAGAACCTGGGGCTAAAATTAAGTACTTAGGGACTTCAGCTTTGGATGGTGTGTTAAACGGCTGTATTGTAACCTCCCAGTGGAGGGGGGTGTTAGGCCCAGTGGTTGGTGGTGTATGGGAGTAATTCCAGCCGTCAGCAAGTGTGGTCTAAAACCGGCCCGCTTTCTGAAACACATGATCGCTTCGTTTGGCGGGGACTGTTGGGACTTGCGGATGTGGCTTCAGAATCACGACAGGTGCCAGAAAACACTGAGGCATCACGAGCCGTGAGTGGGAAGGCAGCGCAGTTCTGGGTCCCAGTAGGAAGCGCCCGGTCCCGGCGTGCTGTGCCCCCAGCCTGAGGTGAGACTTGCGGTCGGTGTCTCGCTCAGGCACACAAGGGGGTGGGTCCATCTACTGTTTGCTGGAGCTTCCCATCTTGACATGGGAAGAGAGCACAGACCTCACTTCACAGGTGAGAAACTGAGAGATTTGGGGGTGGAGTGTCCAGGAATGTCCAAGTGCGCCGGCCAGCCAGTGGGGAGCCCCGATGGCCCGGACTTCGGGCGCGCTGACCCTGCCTAGCACTGCCACTACCCAGGGCCAAAGCAAGAGTCGGAGGCACCGAAATGCTCCCTTACTGTTTAAACCCGTGCAAGGCCGAGGCAAAAGGGGAGCCCAGGAGAGGCCAGCACGAGGGAAGCCTGTATTTCATCCCCAAACAAGGATCTAACCCCACCTGCAAGGAAGCATCAAAGGTCCAAGCTAAGCATCCTGAGGAATTAGTGCCTTTGTGTTGCAAAATCAATATTTGGAACTTTGTCAAAAAGCAGAAAAAAATGAACAAACCCACAGGGGTACGCGCGAAAAGGTTACCATATAAATAGCCCCCACGTAATAGCTAAGCTTAGAGGCAAGTGTTAAGAACGGTAAACTAAATTTAAGTCAACGTGACCGCTGTTTATCATGCAGCTACCATAACAGACCAGGGATGAGGCTACCAATAACTCGTGAATCAAAACCGGAGGCTTTTTCTGATGAGTAACTTAATTACGGATTCTATAGAACTTACATGAATAAAAACATATTGAGTGCATTTTGCATGGACAGCACCGCGGAGAATGAAGGCGATTATTTTTCATACTAAAATACGGAATTTAGGGGCGCCTGGGTGGCTCCGTGGGTGGCACATCCAACTTTTGATCTCGGCTCAGGTCGTGACCTCGCGGTTCATGGGAGCCAGGCCCATGTCGGTTCTCCGCTAACAGTCTGGAGCCTGCTTGGAATTCTCTCTCTCCACCCCTCCTCCACTCGCTTGCGTGCTCTGTCTCTCAAAATAAGGAAATAAACATTAAATAAATAAATAAATAAATAAATAAATAAATAAAATGCAGAATTTATGCCTGAGTGTTCATCACCATTTGCTTAAATGCTTAAGGTATTCAGGATTTAAAAATAGGCAAGAGATATAATAATGCAATAGCGTTTTTAAATTGATAAATTACTGAGGAAAACCTAAGAGAGAAGTACAATAAACAGGCAGTTTCAACAGCAGCTAATACTTCGAGAAAGTAGTTCTGCAGAGTTTTTTTTTACATAGAATTCCGTTTCTGATGTGAAAACCCTGTTGGGCAACAGGACACATCTTCACCCTGGAGCAGATTCTGCTTGTTGGGACTGTTCATTGTCGACCCCGAGCCCCAGGACCTGTTTCTTTATAAAAACTTGCCTGGAAAGTTTTAACACCAGGACCTACATGAAATCGACACTGTTTTGTTTTTTTGTTTTTTTTCTCAATCTACACAAGTGGCGATTTTGTATGGTTCAACTTAGTAAAACCAGACATTACTGAAATACATCTATCAAATAATACCTAAGGGTTTGTAATGAAAAATAGCCATTTCTGCCTTATTCCTGTCTCCCTGGATGTCCTACAGGGAACTCCTTATAAGGAGTTCTGGTAGATCCCATCACACTGCTAAATAATATGCTTGTCCTACACTTCCTTGTGTATTTAATGTAGACATGGACGGTTTCATTTTTACTGTGATAAATGCGGAGTTAGCTTTATAATTATATATCATATATGAAACAATGCACCTTATATATGCATCATGTGATATATGCTGGACATAATACACTGCATTAGAACATGTAATGTGTGTTCTACATGAGTCCTATGACACTTCCTGTCCCATGACCTTCTAACTCATGTGACTCTTGAATCTGTAGACAACCTCTCCTGACCTCACACCTTGGGAACCAGGGCTGGATAGTGATTACATACTCTTCCTCTCCGTCCTGCTTTCACTCCTGACTTCTATCATTTCTACTTTGTATTCTTAAGAAATTTTCCACTTTAGAAGCTTTAAATTCACCGACACACCGTGGCTCTTCAGAAAATTCCTTTCTCGAAGATTTTGCAAAGTTTTCTGGTCCTCACTCCGCTGAGTTACTAAAGGTAGGGAGGGTCCACACTCTGGAGTCGGACGTTCAGAATTCAAATTCTGGTCTCACGGTCTCAGAACTTTATAACCTTGGTTACATGATTCGGCCTTCTGCTGCCTCAGTCCCCTTGTCTTTGATATGGGAACAATAATCTTTGAATGTTAGGGGATTATCATTTTATAAATATTGTAAATAGTATGGGCTTATTCAATGAGTTAGAGCATACGTGACATCTGGAACCACACCTTTAAGAGGCTTAACAGGTACATCATCTGGTGGTCATTCCCGCCAATTTTACTGTTGTCTGTTTTCTAGTCTGTACTCCAACTGTCTGGGACACTGATGACCTTTCCTGTCCCAGTTTCTCTTGTAGTAGTCCCTCACCTTGTCAGCCTGTTTTCTTCAGGAGGAATTCTTGTTCTGCTGTCTTCCAGTTATACATTTACATGTTGGTTGCACAGAATCTGCTGTTTAGAACGTTCTTTCCTTCTTTCTTTCTTTCTTTTTCTCTCTCTCTCTTTCTTTCTTTCTTTCTTTCTCCCTCTCTCTCTCCTTCTCTCTCTCTTTCCATGCAATAACCGTACTTTTAAATGCTAGAACAAATTAAGTCTAGTGCCAAATAAGGCTCTTTAAAAAAAAAAAAATCTACCCAATCACTTTACATGATTTCTTGAACTGATTCAAATATGGGAGTATCGTGGCCTACCTGAGTCCGCATATGAAATGAACCCCTATAGGTGCATCACTTCCGCAACGAAATTGGTGTTTTGGACAAGGGGACGTGTTTATTGGATGCGCAGCTAGAGGTGTGTGCGTATTCGTTGGATCAGTTATGCCCTAAGGTTCAAACAGAGGAGAGAGGATTAATCTCTTCTCCACTACCAGTGGAATGCACCAGAAACGTGTCCGCTGTGACGTGTCCGTGTCTGGGACAGCCTGTGCCCACTTCCCTCAGAGGAAGGCAATTAAACTGACAAAGACTTGGACGTTGGACATCCCGTCTTATTACAAAACTTGTTCTTCTTTCGGATACTTTTGTGGGCATTGGGGACAGAGACGACGAGCACGTCCTGGACATTTCTCATGTTGGGCCGTGCACATGTAAATGTGTGCAGCGCGGCCAGGGCCCGGCTGGCTTCGGTCCGGGGGAGGCCGGGGCAGGCTCGACTCCCATCCACACTCACGCGGCCGGACCTGGGTCTGCTCCCAAGACGGGCTGCACCTCCAGACACGTTTGGCGCTTTCACGGGGATGAAAGTCCGTGCGTGTGAATAGGGAGGTGATTAACCGCCGTGCTGAAATATCGTCTCTGGCGGGCAGGAGCCAGGGGGAGGGATCCATTATCCGAAGTGCAAGGTACAGACGAGTTCCTCTCGCCTGCCCTCGGTACGGAGGAAAGAAGTCAGGGCACAACGGCTGATGGGAGGCTCCGTTTGGGATGTATTGGAAAATTAGTCACATGTGGGTGAATTATCAATCACACCTGAGATCCGACACCTCGCACATTCATTCGGAAGGGATTGGATGGATGCAAAACAGGAAACAAAAAGGATGATGAAACGTGAGCCTGGTGACCTGTACCCGTCACTGCTGACATGACATATAGGCCATTATCAGGAAACTCAATCTCACCCCAACACCCTTGCTTTTAGGCCACAAACTTGGAAAACAGGTATTATCTTATTAGGCCCAAAGTGTCTTTCCCTTCTTTCCTGATGGATAATATTTGACAAGCTGATTAGAATTTTTAATATATGCCATCTAGTTCCAGTAATGTAACCGACATTTAGCTAGATGGCCACCTATACGTGTATGTGTGTGTGTATATGTACATCTATCCATTCATATCTGTGGATATATAGTCATATATTCATATCCATTCAATACGTTCAATATATATATTCATATATCTCTATGAAGGAGAAAAGGCAACTATTGCCAAATATGTTAATTATTTATGTGCTAATGTAATATGAAGGAGATCACTGAATGCACCTGAGTAAAGGTAATTCTTTCATATAAAGGCAGTATCTAAAGAAATACTAAATAAAATTCCCCGGGTTAGTATGTTTGTATTCTAAAGAGCATTCAAATTTTATATTCCATAATTGTCTTTCACTCATGAAAATGACACCCATCGAATAACATTTAGTGCCAGCCTGCACCGAGCCTCGTTCTCGGTAGGAGATCCGGTGTCGAACAGGTCAAAAATTGTCCTCGCCCTGATGGAGCTTTTATTCTAGAGAACACATAATATACTCCTTACTTGATTATTTTATTGTTTGTCTCCACTGTTTACTGCCCTCCTAAATGTCTCTTTTTTCTTTGCCGCGCGCCCTTAGTTTTAGGACAGCATCTGGCACGCAGTAGGTGTTCAGGATGATGGCTGTTGACCTAAAGATAAAGCGTGGACGATAAAGCGTGCACGGTGGGGTGGGGGGGGGGGTGTGCACATCGAGGGGGTGTGCATGGTGGAAGGTGCACATGGAGGGGTCTGCACGGTGATATTTGACAGAAAAAGGGTAGATTCAGAAGACAAGTGATACGGGAGCAGACACTCAAGAAGAGGGGACTGGACATGGGGCTTGGTGGGAGGGGCCGGGAGACAGGAAGAAGTAGGAGGTGAGGGTCCCTAAGGCAGATTAAGAAAGTGTTTCAAGAGGGAGAGACCCACTCTGCCAAGAGAGGGCTACCGAAATGAGGACTGAGATTGTCAACCTTCAGACTTGCAGGAGCAAGCGCGATCGGAGGGGCTGGCCGAGATGGCCATCTAATGCCATCATTTGATCCTGAGGTAACGTGAAGTCTGTAATAATGGGCCTAAAGTAGAGAGCTGGAAAAAAACAGAAGGATCCAGGGTTAATGGATGTCGTTTCCTGGCACAGGGCATGTCTTAGACTGCCGGTCTCTGCATTTTCTATTTCGTCAACCCCACTGTTGATCAGATCTCCATATTGGCAGCCAGACACAATTTCTAAATGCTATAATTCGATTCCATTGACAAATAGTTTCTCTCATGCCCAGAGATGGGTTGTATCCACTTTCCCTGGTTCTTTGATACCTGTAACTTTTATATTTGAATGACATTATGACTCAGGATAATATTCCTAGGTCAAACGATCATTTCTCCAAATATTTGTAGACATTGCATCATTTTCTTTTGGTGACAGAGAATTCTGAGATCAATCTACTACTTTCCCTTTGTAGTTAATACGATTTTTTTTTTCTGTCTGGATCCCTGAAAATTATATTCTCAGCTCTTTATTCACATCAGAGAAATTCCCGTATCTTTGAATATTCTTTTCAAATCACATTTTGGTGTCTCTGTTTCAGAAACAACAATTATCCTTTTGTTAGATGATATTCCTGTTTTTTTTAAAAAAAATTTAATGCTGATTTATTTTTGAGAGAGAGACAGAGAGACAGAGCGTGAGCGGGGGAGGGGCAGAGAGAGACGGAGATACAGAATCTGAAGCAGGTTCCAGGCTCCCAGCTGTCAGCACAGCCCGACGCGGGGCTCGAACCCACGAACCATGAGATCGTGACCTGAGCTGAAGCCGGACGCTTAACCGACTAAGCCACCCAGGCGCCCCCTTTTTATATCTTTATCTTGTTTTATCACCTTGCATTTTAATCCTTATTCTATTGAGTGTCAGATACACATTCTAACCAAGTTTTCTATGACGTGATCTTAAGATCTTGGATTCTGTTCCATTTCTTGTATTTTCCTCTAACGTAAGCACTTTGCCACTGTTATTTTCCTGACTTTTTTTTTTTAATGTACACACACTTTTATAACGTACACACAATGTTCCTTGTTCTCTTACTCAAGCATAGATCATCCTGTATGGGCATTCTGTTGGCTTCAAGGCAGTATGGATGACACTCTGACAATGAACTTTCCCCATTATTTCTGAGTGCAGGTTTTAGTTTGTCTGTCTCTGCTCTGTCTACAGACTGAGAACAGCCATTTCAGTTCAATCCATGACTCTCGAGCTTCATGAACCTGGATGTCCAAACCTCTCTCCAAATTTTGGAAAGTTCTCAGCCATTATTCCTCTAAATGTATTCCTGCCCCCTTCCTACTCTTTTCTGCTCCGGGATTCCAACGGTTCTCTTGCTTCAACGGTGGCCCGTGGCTCACGTGACTTTCTTCACTCTCTTTCACTTTTCTGTCTTTTCTCTCCCCGGAGGATCATCCCGAAGCCTCTGTCTTCTCCCTGCCTGCTTCTCTCCGCTGCCTGCTCTGTCTGGCCGCTGCAGCTTCCTGTTGCTGTTTGCATTCCATTCACTGTGCGGTTCAGCTCCAGAATTCCTGTTCGGTTCTTTTTTATGATTTCCATCTCTTTGTTAAACTTCTCGTTTTCTTGTATATCGCTGCCCCAACTTCGTTGAATCGTTTCCTTGTTTTCTTGCAGCGCATGGAGCCCCCTTAAAACCACTATTTTGAATTCTTTATTGGAGAAATTGCAAGGCTCTGCGTCTTTGGGACCCATGACCAGAAGACGTCATGATCGTTTGGCGGTGTCACATTTCTTTGATTGTTTTCCTGTTTGGTTGTTGTTGTTGTTGTTGTTGTTGTTGTTTTGGAAATTCTTGCTTTGCTTTCTTCACATTTGCGACAGCAGTCACCTCTTTCAGACTTTACTAACAGACTTTGGGAGAGAAAAGCCACCTGTTAGCCCCACTAGGGATCCTGAGGCTTCCTTGGACCTTCTATGGATCCACCTGCTCCCAGCCCCTTGCTTCCTGTCATGGGAGAATTCTTGCTTGAGCACTTTCTCTCCATCTTGCATGAATTCGGGCTTTTGCCCTCCCGAGGGTGGACCAAGGAGTCAAGTCCGTGGTCTCTCCCTGGCCCACAGATCCTGGCCAGCTTTTGGCAGGCCTCGGTAAGCACTGCCAATGCTCATCCTCACTGCCACGGGGAGCGTGCCCACAGAGGCCAGTGGGGATGCATGTGTACACGTGTGTGTGCATGTGCATGTGTGCGTGTGTGTGTAATGCCTGGGCCAGCTGGGGGATCTGCAGGTGAAGCACCCCCGCCGCCCCAGCTGCTCATGGCTGGGCTTCCGGATGGAGTTCGTGACCCATCAGTGGGACTCTCACGCCTCTAATCCTCCCAGCCTCCTCCCTCCCTCCCCCGGTCATACAGCCCACGACTCAGTCCCCTGGATGGCTTTCCCAGCCCGGCTGGGGAAGCCAGGTGTTGGCTTACAGGCTCTCACGTTCCCTGCAGAAGAAATCACGGGCTGGTCTGACCCTCTCCGGACCGGTTGTTGCAAATAAAGCTGAAACGTCCCTCTGACCCTCTCCAATGTGCCCAGACTTGTCTTGTTTGCTCCAACGGTGTACTGGGAGCTCTCTGCTGGGAACTGAGCTTCCGTAAATGTTGGCTTGTCTGTGGGTGGTCCTCCGAATCCGTGCTGTCTGGGACTTGTGGGACACATCCTAAAGAAGCCGGAGCCAGCGCACCGGCCACAGCAGGGTCCACGGCAGGACTGCGGGTCTGTGTGCCGAGGACCTGAAGGTCAGCTCGGCCAGCCTCCCCCGCTCCCTCGCTGTGTGGCGCTGAATCCCAGCTCCCGAGGGGCCACTTCTGTCCACAGATGGATGGACTTGTTGGTAGGTGGGGTACGATGAAGGGGTAGATGATATATGGAAAGACAGATAGATGATAGATAGATAGATAGAATGGATGATAGATAGATAGATAGATGATAGATCAATAGTAAATACATAGAGAGATAGCTAGATGGCACATAGATAAGTAATCTCAGTGGCAAGACCACACGGCCATTCTTTAGGGCCGTGTACTTCTGTATTTTGTCCCATTAACGTAAACAATCATAAGCCTACTTACTAGATGGTTCTCAAGTATGTGATTTGACCACAGAGGTAACAGAGATACACATATGGAGTTATCTGTTGGATTCATCACCCCTATCCCGCACTAAAAAAATCAAATCCAGGGGCACCTGAGTGGCTCTGTCGGTGAAACGTCCGACTTCAGCTCGGGTCATGACCTCACAGTTTGTGAGTTCAAGCCCCACGTCGGGCTCTGAAAGCTCAGAGCCTGGAACCCGCTTCACATCCTGTGTCTCCCTTGCTCTCTGCCACCCCCCACCCCCCCGGCTTGCACTCTCTCATGAGCACTCCCTCTCTCTCAAAAATAAACGTTAAAAATTTTTTAAAAAATCAAAAATAAAAAACCAAATCCAAGAAATTTCAAATTTGATACAGACAGACATTTGTCAAAAGAAAAAGAAAAAGAAAACAAGCCTTTGATACTTAGACTTGGTTGATGTTTCTGTCAGGGGTGTGCCTTCCTAGCACAGAGTTTATTTTGCTTTTATTTAGCCATTGAGTCTCAAGCAATGAAAACCCTCATCAGTAAGAAACTGTTCTGAATTTTCTCAGGACCATTTTTGTTATCAACTGGAAAGAAAAATATTGCAGCACGAGTTATTATTTGATAAAATGAAGGAAAATTCCTAGCAGGATCTTGGCGATTACCTGCAGGGATGCCCATGACGAAGGTACAGAGTGACCTTCGTCAGCTCCAGATTTAGCTGAAGCGAGAGATCCACTACTTTTCTTTTGGAAAGAATATGTTCCCTTTGAAATCGAAAGCTTCGTGGTCTATAGGCTGGCCGGCCCCCGCCTCGCGAACCAGCCGCCGAGGCAACGGGGTCCCTGCTACAGGAGGTAAGACGCACAAGGAATTTTTAGAATCTGCACGTTGGTCACTGGACAGAAACAATTCTAAGCCGTCTGAAAGCAGTGTTCTCAAAAATCGTTTCCGTTTCTTCCCACGCCACCTCCACCATGTCTGTGCAAACAGAGACAGAGGGAGGCATTCCAGCCTTGGTTGCAATTATTAATAAACTATTTGGCTACTGCATATTCACACTCCACAGTTGTTAGTGGGCAAACAAGGACCATCTGTTAAGGTTGCCACAAAACCCCAGTTTGCAGCTCCAGGGGAAAGCAGGCTTTCAAACGGAGCCTGATCACTGCACCTCAAAGTGGTAGAAATAGGGCAACACCGTTGACCCGTCGCCCTCTGTGCCCTGGGAGCGGGCGGCCGCCAGCCCACAGTGACCAGCCGCTTGGCATGTGCTCAGAGGTCACGAGCAGCTCACGATACTTCCCAGCACATTAACTCTCGAAACGATGCGCTATGACAGCTCTTTGCGAAACACACAGGGCTCCGAGCAGCTCCGGTCAAGCCCGCGGGAGAGCAGGTGCCTCAGCCCAGGGGCAGGTCACCTGGGAAAGAAGGAAGAAAACCAATAACCGTCTGGGAAGCAGAGCCGCCCCTGCCCACTGGCTCAGGGCCACCCGGGGTTCCTTCACCGGGGCTCTCCTAATCCTTAGCACACCGCCTTTGTTTTCATAGGCATGACATTACATCAAGGTCATTTTTAATAACTGTCAATAGCTTGGGAGCAGTAGGCAGTTTTATCGACACTTACGCTGAAGAGCTCAGGGGGCCGTGAGGAGCCCACGGCCCCCGCCTGGGACACTGATCCGCTGGGAACCAGATTATTATTGATATTAGTAAATGAGTATTGATAGAAATTTGATGAGCACAGTACGTCTACAAGGCACTAACGTCCACGTTGCAGAAAAAGGCGAGCCTCAGAGATCTCGGCCGACGTACGCTCCTTGTCTCTTCCTTTACCATTTCTTTTATTTTCCTTAAGAGAAAGCAGGAGAGAAAAACCTCTGTTCTAAATAGATATCGCTGATTACTCCCACTCAGAACACGCTAAAAGAATGCTAGTTGGTCTACACCTTACATTGTAATGTTTGCTCTCTGAGAGGACAAACGTGCCTTCCTTTCTACTTCATATCCCATCCATCTCCGAAATTTTACACCTTTACAAAGAGGATGTTAGGACGGAAATTTACTCCTGGGTAAGTAGTCTCTTCCCATCAGGAGGTGGGCAGACCCCAACTAGTCGAGGGGTTTTGTGCAGAGCCTTGGGGTCCGGCTGCACAAGGGAAGCCGCGCAGCCCCTGGAGTCCGGCGGGCCAGGCTCCGCACCTCTGCCTACAGGCCGGCTGTCCTGCTGCTCGGATTTCCGGAGTGAGTGGGACCCCAATTTCAGTGGAACGTGTTACACGCAGATGAGACAGTCTGGCCGAGCAACCCCAGCAAGCTGGGGGAGGGACTCCTGGGAGCAACGGCTCTGGACAGACCCCAAACCATCCAGCAGAAGCAGCCACTTTGGTTCCTTTGTTAAAGAAAGGGAGGTGAACATGTGGAAAAGGAAACGATCGTCTGGAAAATCAAACAGATGTCCAGGAAAAAATAGAGGCGCCCCAGAAATGCAACGAAAATCGTTCAGGACTCCGCATGGATGAGTCGTCCCCACTCCGCCAGGCCACGGGGACAGAGAGCCCGCTGGGAGGGCGTAGGGAGGGGCTGCTAAGGGGGACACGTCTAGTTGGGGGCTGATGAAACCTTTTGAAATCGGTCTGTGATGGTCGCACAACCGTGGGAATACACTAAACATGCCGAATCATGCGCTTTAAAAGGGCGCGGACTATGGTGGTGAATCACGTCTGCATAAAAACAGAAACCCGCACAAGTGTCCGCGGTAACCCAGGCAGAAATGATGGAATGGGGAGCTGGGAACTAAACCCTTTATTTCAACGTGAATGTGCAGATTCAGTAAATCAGGGAATTAGCGTTCTCGCCATTATGCCTTGTATTTCTAATTCTGTAAATTTGGAGCGAGATAAGATAAGTGGGGTGAGTGAGTGTTGCACTGCGAAAACGCTGGCAGCGCGAGGGGGGGCTGCTCCCGGGCCCCCGGGCCGGGGCCCGGGGGGCCGCGCCGCTGGGCCACCCGCCCCTGCACCTGCCCCCGGAGGGAAGCGCCGCGTTGGCGGGCACCTTGCAGCCGCTCCGGGCCAGGGAGCCCGCGAGGGCCTTCTCAGCCCCGACGCCCCTCTGCGGCCGGCGCCCTCGCGCGGGGCCCCACAGTCACTGGCCGCACAGGGTCTTGCCTCTGTGGACTGGGCTTTGCTTTCTCCGGGGCAGCGCCCTTGGCTCTGGTTACCTTCCCGCCCACCTTCTCACTGCCCCCCCCCCGGCGGGGCCAGTCACCCCCTCGCCGACAGACCCCCCTGCAAACTCAGCGGTCCAGGCAGCTTCGCGTGGGGTTATTTGAAAACATCTATTTTTTAATTCTTTTCCCTTTCTGGAAACGTACGAAAAAGGCAAGCGTCTTCCCCACGAGGGGGGTGGTCGCCCAGGCACCTGCACTTGCTACGGGGCTCGGGAGGAGACGTTGGGACCCGCGGAAGCGCGCGACTGTGAGGCCGGCGCAAAGCTTAAGGGGGAGCTGTTTTAACGAAGAATGAGGAGCAGGGACGCAACAACCGAGCCAAGTGACTGACTTGTAGAAGCCAACGTGCCAAGGCCCGTGTTTTAAGACGGAGCGTTCAGCGCGCGAGAACGTTCCAAGCTGGCGCTCGCACGGAGACCACGCCTCCAGTGGCGGAAAACAAGCAAAGCGGTTTTGCCCCGGGTTAGTCTCCGTTCCCGGTCCTGCATTTCCTTTCCCAATACTAGACATAAAGTCATAAATCAGTGTGACTGTACCTGCAGAGAGAGTCTCATGGCAGGAAACGACCATAAAAATGCAGCTTAAAGCCCATGTCTACAGAAATTTTGCACGAATATTGAACGCACAGCCCACGTGTGCCACTGCGGGCAGGTGAATTTGAAGCTTCAACTTAAGGGGAGTTTTCTGAATTCTCTCAAATAGATCAATCAGGAAACCGAACCCCACCATTCATCACCATCCAGGGACAATTACCTACAGCTGCTCCTCCCACAAGGCCTCTTGTGGACTGGAGAGCTGGCCTCACCAGGCAGAAGGATCGTCACCTGGGACGTTCTCATTGTTTCTCGGTCACATCATTGACTTCCTGCGAAAACACCCTGAGAACTATACTTCCAAATACCTTCACGTGATGAGGACGGTTCTCGGGTTTCTCGAGAGTTGTCACAAGCAGAACTGAATTCTACCTGCGCCACAAACTGGTTGAGAAACTGTGGTTCACTTGGCAAATCAAAACTCCCACGCGACTGGTGCCCCACAAGAGATTCTGGTCCTTTTCTTATGTGCATGTGAAGGTCCGGACAGCCCCAATTTACCGTTAAAACAGAGAGTCAAGGAGAAGCTTGTAAAGATCCGGAAGAAAATCACTAGTGAGTAAATACGTAATATCGATGCTCTCGAGTGGGTTCACTCACATGGAATATGAAAACAATTTGTTTTGCCATAGAACGTAGCATATTCCTCGTTAAAAAGAGAATATCTTGAATAATAAATTTCAAATTATTTCCTCATACATGTCCATATGCGTAATAAATGGGCATTTTAGTTCCTATCTAATTATCTAGATTGGTGCAGAATTTTTTTTTTACAAAAATGCCAGTTTTAATTGCAAAAGTGCTGCCGGCTTCAGATTTTAATTGCAATTCACAAATGGTTAGACTGGCAGCACTCCATTACACGGGAAAAATCATCTTAATAGCACGAGCACTGCCTCACTGCAGATTTCAATTTCATTTTACAAGATACCGGGTCATCCGGCGTCATTACAAGGAATAAAATGGCTGGTGTGACCCTCCAAGGTGTGGGCTGGGTCATAGGTGCCCGTGAAGCATGTGCCTCACCAAGGCTTCCTGAAGACGGTCTCATTTCCATCAAGGGAGCAAACTCCGAAATCCTGGAAGCCTCCCGAACGTCCTCACACACCAGCGGCACCTGGAGTAAAACTCTACTCGCCCTTCCTTCCTTCCTTCCTTCCTTCCTTCTTTCTCTTTCTTTCTTTCTTTCTTTCTCTCTTCCTTTCTCTTTTTTCCTTCACTTTCTTTCTTTCTTTCTTTCTTTCTTTCTTTCTTTCTTTCTTTCCTTAATGTTTATTTATTTATTTTGAGAGAGAGAGACAGAGAACGTGAGTGCAGGAAGGACAGAGAGAGAGGGAGACACACAATCTGAAGCAGCTCCAGGCTCTGAGCCGTCAGCACAGAGCCCGACTCGGGGCTCAAATTCAAGAAACATGACATCGTGACCTGAGCGGAAGTCGGACGCTGAATCCACTAAGCCACCCAGATGCTCTAAAAGTCAGCTTTTTCTTGCATTTTGTTTGTTCTGTGTCCTTTATCGAGGACCCCATAAATTGGTGTGAGTGACCTCAGTTGGTGTCATCTTTAGAATAAAAGAAAAACAAAGTCTTTTCGTGGAAGTGTTTTCCCCTCAGATCTTACGGTTCACTGTGCCCTGAGTCCATGCGTGTGCCCTCAGAGTCTTGGCTTTTCTCTTTTGGGACCCACAGGGACACAGGCAAAGGCGCTGTAGTCTCCCCTTGCCTTTGCACAGGGGAAGATACTGAGCACGGCACTCAAGGCGAAAGGGCGCCACAGCAATCCCGGTGTCCCTGTTGGGCAGGTTGTCTACTGGTAAAGTCACAGACTCCGGGTAAGGTAGGGCAAACATGGAGAATGGTGACTGAAGATGACTTTTCCCTTTTGTCACTCAACTAGAATCTTAGACTTGGGTCTCCAGCTGCTGGGCGTGGGGCTGTTCCCCATGACCCCCGACCCCCAGCTGTCCCACCGTGTCTCACCTAGAGGGTGCTCTGTGTGACCGCAGCCACCTGCCTGTACCCAGTACGGTGGCAAACCCTCACAAGGGCTCCTGGCATCTGCCTACAACCGGGGCTACCTGTGAGGGCTTTGCTCTCCTCTGATAATCACTGATGAAGCCCAAAGTGTGTTGGAAAGTCCCAGGGTAACACAGATCAGTCGAAAAGGCAACGTACTCTATGATTCAAGCACATTCCAAATAGACATTAAATTGCATTCTTTGAGCTCTGAGGAACTACAGTTAAAAAGGAGCTAGATTAAATTTTTTAAGAATTTATTTTTTTATATTTATTTATTTTGAGAGACAGAGAGAGAGAGAGAGAGAGAGAGAGAGAGAGAGTCTGAGCGGGGGAGGGGCAGAGAAATAAGGAGACACAGAGTCCGAAGCGGGCTCCAGTCTCTGAGCTGTCAGCACAGAGCCCAACGCGGGCCTGGAACTCACGAACTGCGAGATCATGACCTGAGCTGAGGTCAGATGCTCAATGGACTGAGCCACCCAGGCGCCCATGGATTCTATTTGTTAAGCAGTTTAGGTTCACAGCAAAATTGAGGGCAAGTATGGGCATTTCCCACAAGCCCCCCGGCCCTACTCCTGCGCGGTCTCCCTGTATCGACACCCCCACCAGAGTGGGGCATTTGTTCCCGGGGATGAGTCTACACTGACACACCATAGTCACCCAGAGTCCACACGGGGGACTCTTGCTGTCACGCGTTCTCTGAGTCTGGACAAATGTGCGGTGTCACGTGTCCACCATCAGGGCATCACGCAGTAATTTCACTGCCCTAGAAATCCTCTTTGCACCCCCCCCCCCCACTTATCCCCCTGAACCCAACCCCTGGCCGTTTTACCGTCTTCAGAGTTTTTCTCTGATTACTTTTTAGATGGCTGATTTTAAGACTCTATCAAAAATTTCCCCTACATGTATTGTTTTTATTTTTACTATTTGCCAAAGGTAAGTTGTAAATTAAATGACACTGATCGCATCACACAAACTCATACAGATTGACATTATTTAGAGATACTTATCATTTACCCGGTAATATATGAACATTACTTACATCACATACACATTAACACTATTTACATGTATGCATATGTAAGTTACGTTTACATACACCATATCTGGATAGTATATGTGTACACACAAAACATGTATGTACTACATCAGCACATAACCATCATGCGGTTAAAATGCTTAGAGGGTGTCAGAGTACATTTTTTATAATGTTAGTCACCTCACCTGACGCTAAAATAGAACAAAACTTTTATGACTTCTAAATGAAGCAGAAGGTAAAGGGTAAGTTTCTTAGTGTGCCATCACCAATTCCTCTTTCTATTTTAAATGAAGGAACGTTTTACAACGGAGAGAACTGGCTCTCTTATCCCCAGAGCGTGGCACATTTTGCAGATGCATAAATATGTATGGAGATAAATGTGTGCAAGCATCCCGACTGAGCCCAGCCTCTCCAGCGCTCGCTCGCCCTGACTTCGCTAATACGTCTCTGCACCAATGAAACGCCATCATCATCCGTTATGTATGACAGTGATGTTACATTTGAAGTGTATTTTTCTTAAATTCATCTCCAGGCACTATTAAAACAGAGTTAACAGTTAAATGGTTGCTATTTTGTGCATACAAAATAAGACAGAATGCATCTCTCATGTATCTCTGCAAATATTTATTGAGTATATCTACGAGGCCCTGTTCTCATCCCCGAGGTTCACGGCCAGGAGGACCCTACAGAGTCGGGCGGAAAACAGGAAGTTGGCGTCTGATGCCCAGCGCCCCCGCCCCCACCGCTCCCACCGGCATTGACGCCGTCTCAGAAAGCGGAGTTCACGGTCAATTGCTTATCCGAGGGAGAAATGTCAAGGGGGTGCCTCCGGTGAGATGAAATTGTATCACGTTATGTAAAAGCCTAAGATGCCACAGCACAGGGCTGACAACTTTCCGGATCCGGCGTCTTTTGAGGCAGCGGGGACCTAGGAGTTTCCGGCACCACGGCTGCACCAGAAACGCTGGCAGCCTCCGTAAGGATTTCCATAGCTGCCGCTATGACTCAATAAATGTCTAGCCTTTCTGCCCAGCGTGGACCTGCCTCTGGGGAAAAACAGCCCATTGCATTCTGAGAGTCTAGCGTGGACATTAAAGAAACGAGGAGAGAAGACATAAATTGCGGAAAGCCACAGCCAGTAAATCCGAGCGCGATTTACTTGAAAAACAGGAACCAGAATGAAACGCATGAGAAAAGCTTCCCATCGGGTCAGCATCTACGGGCATTTGGAACCAGAAAGAAGATAAGGGTACCGTCGCCCAAAGTACCCACAGGAAAACCACACTGCATGTCGGAGAGAAGCTGAATTTTAGTAGATACATACGTCCGTGCGTGCCCTCACGTGTGTGTGAGATCGACCGCCCGGGAGGGTCACGGCATGCAGATCAAAACGTCCTAAGGTCAGGTGCTCAGGGGGAGAAAACACTAACTACAAAATGTCCAACTGCTTGGACGTGCATGTATGTGCACACGTGCACATGTGACACATGTAATGAGCACAGCAGCTTGTCGAAACACGGCTTTCACTTCCCTGGGCAAGACCGCAGGACCTCGGCTCAGGGTGTCCCGGTGATGCTCGTAGGGCCCGGAGGGGCAGCTCTGCCCTCCCGTGACAGGTGTGCGACGACGTGCACAGGGTGGGGGAGGGGGTTCTGCCAAGGGCTGAAGGGGTGACCGCTAGGAGCCGGATGGCAGTGAGGTATTAAGTGACCGGAGACCAGAGGAGTTGAGCACGCACTTGACACAGTGACGAAGGAGCCGAGACCACACCAAGGTGAGGCTCAGCCGGGGTTGGGGGGTGGTGGTGAGGAGGTTGGGCAAGCCCCCAACACCCACCGCACGGAGGCTGAGGCAGCCCTCGGCAGGGATCGCCCCAAGAAAGGAGAAAGTAGACAGGAGTCACGATGCTCAGGCAGAAGATGACAGCCTCCTTGCACCTTGGAGTGGACATGCCCATTTAAGCACCCATGACGTCCCCTCAGGGAGGTCCGCACTCCGAATGCCCCCGGTGGACGGCAAAGAGGTGGCCTTCGGGGATCTTCCCATCTCCACACGGTGTCCTTGCAGCCCAAAGTGCATTTGCAATCCCGACCCCCATCCGCCACTTTCCAGCTGTGTGACATGTGACAACCTCCTTGATTCTGCTCTGTGTCAATTTCCTCACCCGCACAGTGGGGCGTAGACAGCAGCTCCCTCACGGGGAGGGTTCGAGAACCGGGTCAGAAGCCTCAGGGCGGGGCTTGGGGGAGGCTCTGGGGCACAGCCAGGTTCATGAGCACCCCGTCAGGGTCACCGTCACCCCCAACACCGCCAGCATCACAGGTCGGAGAGAGACCTGAGCTCAGGCCACGTCACATCGTGGTGACGCCGATGACAGTTCATCTTTTCAGGTCGTGATGTCGCCATGCTACCTGGAGACACGCTGACAGCGGGTCCAGCTGCCTGGGTTTGAACCCCCTGGCACCTTGTAACCAGGCAGCGGCCCTGCCATTTGCCACAGGGGCTCCTGCCATCCTGTGGCTCTGTTAGGTTTAACGAGGTTCACATATCTCACCAGAATGTATTTCTTGCCCTCAGGGAACTTTCAGCCAACGAGAGAGGTCTTTCCCTCGGTCTCCCCCGGGACTAAAATGTTCAGAGGACTCGAATCACGTTTAAGTGGAAATTTGCTCATTGTCATAGGTTACCAAGTGCTTTATAAGCGCTAATTATTACTCCAGTAAATTATTTTTACATTTTTTTTTCCAAAAGAGTGAAATAAAACAGCATAAGCAGAGAAACATAAAACGCAAGAATTGTTTTATGGGCCCCTGGCTGAGATTCTTGAACTTGAACATTATACTCTGGGAAACATTAGATGCGGTAATTATATGACGATGTTTCACTGTATAACTGTTTTCTTTCTTACGCCTGCCTCTCCTCTCAGACGAGGGCTGGAGGGATTAACCCTGTCTAGTCTGCCCTCAGAAAAGCTCTCTCAAAGCCACCCACAGACACCCAGATTTTACGACGCCCGCGGGAGCGTCCAGCAGCGTGCAAAGCGCTCCTTGCACCCGCACCCGCGACTGGCCACGCTTCACGGGGCGGCCCGGAAACGCTGGTGCTCTGGGAGAAGCCACGTCGGAAGTACGGGACACGGTTCCACTCAAACACCTTGTGAAGCGATGTGGCACACGCGGTGGCGGCCCGCAAGGCAGGCAGGGGCCTGGTACGCGCTGTCCCAGCCAACGGGGACAGAAGGACACGTGGGGTAAGAGTTTGGGAAAAGACGGGTCTGAAGCAGGGCATTCTCAGGGACTGAGAAGCAAAACCGACACTTTCGCAAACGAGGGCTCTTGTTTTCAAACACCAGAGGGAGTGCGTTTGAATCCAGCAAAGAGACACATGCCGGTCTCTGAGAATTCTGCCGCCGTGGAGAACAGTGACACGGGGGCGACATCTGTGTCCGCAGAGGGCGTCACTGCTGCTCCCGGCTTGCCTGGTGGCCTGGGACACTAGCAAGCCCAGGAAATTCCCGCTGTCTGGCGATGTGCTCAGGAGGGATTAGCGGGCAGGTGTGTGAGTGTGTGTAAGTGCTCACTCTGATTTGATGAGCATCGATAACCCACCTAGCTCCCATTTCTGTGTTCATTTAAACTTCAGCATTACCAGACTCTCTCTCTCTCTCTCTCTCTCTCTATACAGGTAGGTATTAAATAGGTATAGGTCATATATAGGTATTATACGTTATTATAGATCTATTTTTAGGTATTGTATATTATAGGCATTATATATTATATATAACACCTATTATTGTATATACACACCTCTGGTAAATTTCATGGACATACGATACCCGCACACGACTGTCTGCATGTATGTGTGTACGTACGTCCATTACGTTTGCCAGATTTAAGCTGTTTTTATCAGCCTTTGCAAAGAACTTACATCAATGTGTCCGTGTGGACCAAGATGTTATCCATTACACGTGCCTGATAGCAATACTGCTGATGAAAAGGTAGGGCAGGACGTACAGTAAAGCGCAGGCTGTGGCCAAAAGAAATAATCAGCTGCCCGGTGGAATTAAAAGCAATTAGGGCTTTAAGTATGCATTTCTGGCAAGCTGGGGCACAAAGTGACACGCAAATTCTCCTATCCACTCATCACTTTCCCCCGTGTGGACACAGCACGCTTCTGTGTGAATAGAAAAGCAATTATGTCTTTAATACACTTATAGTCTACCCATCTCCTCATTGTTCCAGGATAATGAGTCATTAGAAAAAAGAGAAATATCATATTCAGCAGTGCAGCTTATTGTTCGGCGTCAACGATCCCTGTGTCTGTGGCAGGGAGGTACCCGGCGGTTCGGAAAGCCCGGACATCAGCAGTTTCTGTGTGAGTGTGTTTTTGCCTCCGGGTCGAGAGAAGCCCAGCACCCCCAGCCCAAGGTCCGTGCCCGCTCCGTTGGCCATAGGCACGTAGGTATGATTGACGCCACCGAAACTCTTAGTGCAGCTGCCGCCCCTGGTACAGGTGTAGGCTGTCCAAATGCCACAACCATTGGGGGACTTCAGACTAGCTGCGACACGCAGCCAGATACAGGTGACGCCACCTTCACGTATTCTCAGATGGCGGATTTCGTAGCTCGCGCCACAGGTTTCTGCAACCGCTCCTGGCAGGTGGAGGGGAGCGGGGGCCGAGGTGTGAAGGGCAGGAGGAACGTCAGGGTTCATGCGGCTCCCCGCCGAGGTCCTGACCGTCTCCACTAAGACCAGATAACAGCTGCGCTGCGTCCCAGACGCTCATGCATCAGCGCGCAAAGGGAGCTTGGGGAGAATCCCAGTGGTGGGAGGAAATGTTAGCAAAGGTTAAGCTTCGCTCTTCAGAGCCTTGCGCGTGCTCCCTCCTCCCCTGCTGCTAAACCAGGCTGGACCCGCGGCAGCAGGGGGGCCATACCCGATGGCTCACACAGAAGTAGGCTGGGGTCTGGGGTCTGGGGTCCGAGGGCCTGTGAAGCACGCAACCCCACGCACGCTGCGTTGATAATTTGTATGTGTCATGTCAGCCAAAATGGGTACTTTCCATCGAAAGGTCAGAGACCGCCTTGTAAGTCTGAGAAAAATTATTTTTGCAGCAGACCTGCATATCCATATGTTAAACTCCTGCAGCAACCTATTTGGTTGCAGTGATTAAAAGTATTCAAAAGTTGAGGAAAGCACTGATTGGAACATCCTAAGAAAGATCTGGAAAAGTACATTTCCGGTTTTACAATATGATGGGGCGCCTGGGTGGCTCAGTCTGTTAAGAATCCGACTTCAGCTCAGGTCATAATCTCACAGTTTGTGAGTTCAAGCCCCACGTCGGGCTCTGGGCTGACAGCTCGGTGCCTGGAGCCTGCTTCGGATTCTGTGTCTCCCCCTCTCTCTGCCCTTCCCCCTCTAGTACTCTGACTCTCTGTCTCTCTCTTTCTCTCTCTCTTTCAAAAATAAATAAACGTTAAAAAACAAGAAAGAAAAGAAAAGAAAAGAAAAGAAAAGAAAAGAAAAGAAAAGAAAAGTAAAGAAAAGAAAAAGACACGATATGAAATAGAAAATTGTATTCTTTCATATTTTAGCTAGGAGACGCCCAAGAGATACTTAACCAGACACGGGCAATGCCTAGGCTCTCATTAACGCACGTTGGCATGCGTACGTAGATGTATCTACTTTTTGTTTCACGTGATGCAAAACGAAACAGGATTACTTTTGTTTGGGGGAAATTTAGGCACGGAACACTCCTAACAGTGAGGAACTGAGGAAAGAAATGTTATTCACGTGATCAATGCTTTGGCTCATGATTATTCTGCATGCATTCATAGCTATAAAAATAAGACCCATGAGATCATCTTATACTTTAAATAAACAATTGAAGATAACATATATATTCAGTGATTTACGTGGTTGAGTCGGAATGATTATCACCAACTGGCACTAGTGTGCAAATGAGAAACTCCAATAGACCCAATCACTTAGGCGGCCATCCAGTCAATGGTTGTCATGAACCAAAAGCCTTTTGTGAATCCTGGACAGCATGAAGCGTAAAAAGTGCACAGTTTAATAGACTCTATCAATGATAAAAGTATTCTAGGTCAGATTCATGGTACTCTACAACTTCATATTTTGCGTAAAGTCAAATTGCACACAGTATTATATTTGCTCTTTTGTGAGGTACCTTATTATTACACAGTTCTTTATTTACCATACTACCATCAAACACAAACAGCCACGAAACCACTGAATTTCCTAATGATTTTGAAACCTATTAGAGAATGTAAGCACTGCATAGCTTTCATACAATAATGAGAATAATATTTGGAAGCTAAGTATGGTATTGATGAAACTTTAGCAATTTTCTTTAAAAAAAAATCACCAAAGGTATATACTTAATAATATGGAACACTGAGGATGCTTTTGATGGCTAAATTTCTAAAATAGTATTGAAGTAAAAAAAAAACAAACGGACATTTAGCACATTTTTACTAATATAAGATAGAAATGATTCTAACAGGTTTTAAAATTAATCTGATGTTTTTCATTAGGCGATCAAGAAAATATTAGTAAATTTCTATATATATATACATGTATAAAATATACAATATATAAGACAAATATGTGAATATATAGATATATTATCCATTTGTCTAATCTGCTTCAGAAGAAAAACATAGTACGAAATATCATACAAGTTCTTCAAATCATTTTGAGTAAAATGTTTTAATTATCTAAAGAAGTATTTTTAAGAAATAAATTAAGAGAATAAGTAGCTAAAGCCTCCCAATAAAAATCTAACCATAAAAGCCCCCACACAAATACAAGCCGTTAACGATTTCAGACCCCGGGTACAGGATATGCGGTGGCCGTGAAGCAGAAATCGTGGACCTCCACGTGAAGGCAGCATGATTATTCTTGACTAGGGGACCAATATTATTTAAAACAGCCATCCCCAAAAGGAACTGTATTTTTGTTCGCTTTAGGCGACTACAGTCCAGGCTTCAAGCATTTGAAATTTGGAAAAAAAAGACAAAACCCGGCAGCTTTCCCCGGGGACTCCTGAAGATTGAAGAGTCCTGGGATGTGCAGGAACCTGCCAGCTCTGGGGGACCCGGGCGCCTGGCCCCTCCTGGACTGACCCAGTTCCCAGGTGGGAGCATTCTTCCTGGCGACCCAGCCACTCTGGATCCTGGGGGATGCACTGCCATCTAGTGGCCTCCCGGGGTCCCCGCTCGGGCACAGGTGCCTTGTGGGCCCTTTGGGGGCTTGGCTCTGTGAGAAGAGGGTTCCAAACCGCACCTGTGGGTGCAGCCAGGCCCCTCTGTGATCAGGTCCCAGCAGGTGCGGAGACTGGTCTTACTGAACACCTGCCTTGCATGGAAGTCAGGCGCAGAGAAGCAGCCTTCCGCAGAGGTCAGAACACACAGGCCTGCTGGCAGGAGCAGAAAGAGAGGGAACACGCAGCCGGGGGGGGGCCCCTCCTGGCCTCTGGGGGTGATGGGGCCACTGTGTGGCACCAGCTACCTGGGCCCACCAAGCACTAGCCCAAAGCTTTTTGGATCTGAAAATGGCAGAGAGTAAGGAGTCTGGATGATCAAAGGTGCGATATTGAAAGAAGAAGAAGAAGGAGGAGGAGGAGGAAGAGGAGAAGGAGAAGGAATTAGCCATTCAGAGAAGCTATTCAAGACCGCCTTCCGAGGTCAACCCTATGAAGAATGTTTTAGAAAACAAAATACCAGGTAACAAAACTTTCCTGATTTAAATATGTGTGTTTCTAGCGTGTTAAGTTTCCTTTCGTGTGTGAAATGTATCCAGGAAAGGCTGCTTTGGCCACCGAGACTAGCAAGTAGTATTTTGTAGGTCTTCCCCAGCCATTTGCTTGTCATGCTGGTACTGGTTTGCAAAAGCACTGAAAATACCTAAGCGGGTGTAAAACGGTTCTTTGCAAATGGCAGAAAAGTAAAAAAAGAATATATAAATTTTTTCCCATTTCAAAGGCATGAGATTATGTTGAGACCATTCCAGGTTGATGGTGGGCTTCAAACAGAATAACCCTTTCTTAAAATTTAAAAAAAGTTCTAAAAATAATAACAGAGCTAAAGCATTAACATTAGGTCTATTGCTCAGCATACACACACACACACACACACACACACACACACACACAAATACAGAGCAAAGAATATAAATATAAATAATATATAAATATAAATATAAATATAAATACTGCAAAGAAACCACAAGCCATCTTCTCTTGAATGATTATTTTAAATATCTTGTAAAAATACAGCTCCTTCTTTTTTCTTTATATTGGACTATATCAAGTGTAGGGGAAAATGAAGCAATTCTCAAATACAGCAGCAGAGTTTTACACATAGCAATACTTATTTGTAATAGCAATAGACAAGACTCACTGTATCTCGCCAATGACAGTTCTATCAGTGCCTTTTTGGAATATAGGAGCCAATACAGACAGTCCCCAGCTACCATGGTGCAGCTTATGATTCTTCGGCGGATGTGAAAGCGATACAGTAGAACGAGGTTGATCCTCTCCCGAGATGCTGGATGGCCGCAGGTCCCGGTCAGCCAGGGATCTCGAGGGTCAACAACCAAAACACTGACAACCATCTGTACCCACACACCGTGTACTTTTCACTTCCAGTACAGTTTTCAATGCATATTGAAATGTGAGTGAAATGTGGGATATTCAGTACGTTGAGATATTCAGGCATCGTGGTAGACCATTTTGCTCACCTGGAGGCTATTGGCAGGAGTTCTGAGCAGGTTTAAGGGAGGCCAGGCTAATCTGGGGTGTTTGGTAGGTTAGGTAGAGTAAGTGCATTTTTGACTGATGATATTTTTAACTTACAAGGGGTTTCGCAGGACGCAGCCCCATCGTAAGTCAAGGACGATCTAGACTGGTTCCCAAAGCTGTCAGTGTTCTCCCTCAGAACTACTGTGTGTGTTTACGAGCTGGAGAACTTGTCTCCCTCTGTGTGGGGGACCCCGGGAGCTGATGTGTATCACACATGTACAACTTGGAATCCTTTCTTCCTTTCCTAAAAATGATTCGCACTAGAACCCCAGGCCCCATTGTTGAAAACGAGGGCCTTTCTGCAATTGCACTTGATCCGGAGCCGCTGGGCTTCTGGAGTCGGTCAAGCCCCAACCCAAGGAACGCTCTCTGGTTTACCTCGCTCCTCTGGCAGGTCTGACGGGAGGCGGACAAGTCATTACAGGTAATGGAATAAGTGCAAATTGCATAAAAGATTCCATCCACGAAGAATAACCACATGTCTCCTACCTTCCTCTATGCGATTTCTGTAGCATTACAGCCTATGCTCACCCAGAACAACTGGTCTTTCTTCAGGAAGGTCAGAAATTCATGGATGTATTGTCGACATTGAAATTGCATGGAACATCTGGGTGGCTCAGTCGGTTGAGCATCCAGCTTCAGCTCTGATCATGATCTCACGGTTCATGGGTTTGAGCCCCGCGTCAGGATCTGTGCTGACAGCTCGGAGCCTGGAGCCTGTTTCGGATTCTGGGTCTCCCTCTCTCTCACCCTTCCCTGCTCATGCTCTGTCTCCCTCTCCCTCAGGAATAAGTAAATATTAAAAAAAAAAAAAAAGAAATTTCAAATATACATGTGCCTATTGAAGAAATCAAATATACGTGTGTGCTTAGTAAAAATCTACATTTATCTCAATACTAAAATCCAGAATATCCATTTTAACTTACTGTTATTTTTCCAAATGTGTCGTATTTTCTTACCACCTCTTTTTAAAAGGCAAATGAGGCCATTTATATTTTGAACTTAAGTGAAGCTTGGTTTTTAGATTTCCATGAAAATTGAACCTGAATTTTGAAAGGTCGAGGGCAGCAAAGTCATGGCTGATAACACTGGATGAAGAGCCCAGGGCCGTTGAAAGAAGGAATCGTCGACTGGTATTTGTGACGTACCAGGGTGTTTTCTAACAAATGGCAAGTGTTTTGAATGTCTTGGTGCTTCCACCTAAGGGCCGATTCAGTTGTAGTTCTCTGCACCAAAGGGTGCCCTCTCCAAGCACACAACTGGCTACGTTTGGGCTCTGTTAACAACAACAAAAATAATAGCCAGTTACAGACCTTACTGGCCTCAGCAATGGCACCAAAGGGCTTTCATCAGAAACTACAAGCAGCAGCAGGGTTGATGGCCTCCGAATTCACTTCACGCCCATTGAAGGGCCCCCTCAGAAGTGGTCTTTTCATGTAAAATGAAGCATTGAGTCCGCATCCCCACCCCTCCCCTCATCCTCCACCTGCAGGGGTGGCCCCGGACCTCGGTGGCACTCAGTTCCGGCACGAGGATGGTCGGACACTCACCCAGCCAGCCGATGGCTATGCTGATGTGCTGTTAGACTCAGAAATATACCCTGCGCGAACGGCAGAAGCCCCAGGTACTGTCACATTATGATGTTGAAACGGAGCTGTGTGAATCCTAAACAACTTGGCTAGCCCTCAACTCAGTCACTAGCTATGGACAAAACACAGCCCAGACAAGCCATTAAAAACACATAAATGTAATGATTTGGGTACTCCTCTCGCATGCTTAGTGAGAACTCAACAGACCTCTCGGCCACAGAAGCTCCCCGCGGCACACTTCGAAGCAGAGGACCCCGTTTTCATTTGCATGTGGCCCAAGAAGAAGAAAATTGAAATCTTAACTTTCCTCTTCTCAAAATCAAGATTGTGGGTTTTATGCAGCAGCGTGATTTTTGTTCTCTTCCGTATTTCAAAGAATGGGAGAATAAACACGCACGAAGACCCGGCTGGACCGTGGCCCAGTTTCTAAGACCCAAGTCTTAGGCAACGGGTTGGGCATCCAGGACCAGCGGTCAACCTTCCCTCGGCCTTATTTTCCCGTGTAAATAGGGTCTAACAGGCTTGCCCACTTCCGGAGTTTGCAGTGGGATGGACATGACAGTGTCTGGAAAGTACGCAACAACATCTCTAGTTCCAGGTGGGGCCTCGGTCACTGTCGGTTTACTGTTGAGGTTGTTATGCTTGAGGGAGAACTGCTTATTCTTGGATGAAATCCCCTGCCCCTCGGTGCTCGCAATGGCCCAGACTCAAGAGCGAGAATGGGCACATTTCTTCCATAAAGGGCCAGATACTAACTATTTTAGGTTTGGCGGGTCATATAGTCTCCGTCGCAACTACTCAATCATGATGTCATAGAGTGAAAGCAGCCATCGGCCCTGTGCCAATGAGTGAGCAAGGCTGTGTTCCAATAAAGCTTTATTTACAAAAATAGGCAGCCAGCTAGCTTTGGCTCGAGGGCCATAGCTTGCTCACTGTGCTCAGAGTATTTGGTCCCAATTGTCAGGCTGTGACTCGGTTGAAGTGTTTTGATTTTTGCCTTGGAAGACATGGTCACCGGCATTATGGGAAAAATGATTTCCACAGCCATCCTCACATTTGCCATTCTTACCACGAAGTAAAACTTCAATAGCCTATATATTCTTGAAGGTAAGAAAACAGCTAACACGTATTTGAATAGAGAATGGAAGTTCTTATTTTTGAATGATTGTATGCACATACAATGTCTGATTCTCTTCACATTCTCAGAGACAGAAAAAGAGAGAGATTGGGAATACATATAACAAATTGAAAATCATCTAGATAAAATAATGAGAGACCAAAGCAATTTGAGTCAAGGATCTTTGATCACACTCCAGATGGCTGATGCTGTTGAAGATACTGGGCCCGTGATGGAGCCCATTTGGGTTCTCTTAGCAGATCTGCTGAGATCACAAAACACAGTGATAGAGTGTTAGAAATATTCACATATTGGTCTTTGAAACAAAGATGTGTCTCAACTACCCCCTTCAGTCAGAAATCTCCGTTCAAATGCTCAAGACGCAAGCCTACCGCTGCATGGTAGCAGGTACAGAGCTGGGGGGCGGGGGGCGGAGCTCTTCCCAGCGGCTCTGGAAGCCTCCGTGGGAGGTCTTCCTCCGGGTGGCTCTCTCCCTCCTTTCTCTTTCCAGCCTTCTCCGTACTCTTTCTTTCTGGAAATTTGGTTAGGGATTCTGTCAGCCCTTTACTGAGCTCGATTCGTGTAATCCTGATTGATACTGAAAATCATCATTATTAGTAAATAATATTATTAGTACATATTATTATTAGTAAATATTATTAGTAAATAATAATTTGAAACTCATGTCAAAAGGAAGAAATAGAAGAGGAAGTCTGTAACGTCATCTGTAAAAGCCATCTTTTTCCTTTAATACCTGCAGGTATCAATCTCTGGGTATTTAATAGACAATAGCTAGCGGGCTAGAAATAGAATATATACAGATGTAGATATATCTATGTAACTGTATATCTGTGTGTATTTGTGTGTGTGTGTGTGTGTGTGTGTGTGTGTGTATAAGACAAGAGTATTTGCTATCCTTATTTGCATCTTCTCTTTTAGGTTTAGTTGGAAGCTGTTTTTTAACAGTTTCCTAAACATAAGAAAAGTAAACAAATAAAACAGCAAATAAATAAAATGTTTTTCAGGGTCAGCTCTTCTCCTCATTTTAGTAGACACAGTACTGTACATTTGCTAGTACTTATTTAATGCTTCTAATTAAGTGAAATGCTTTTGCTAATTCTGAATCTTCATTTACTGTAATTGTGGACCTAAACACTCCCAGTAGGATTCCTTTTGAGATGGTTTTAAATTCACTGTGATTGGGCACATGGTAGCTATAGGAATAACCTGTTTAATTCTTCAGCCATGTAGGCTCATTGCAAAAGTTGATCCATTTCCGTAAGTGCTCTCTCCCTCTCTCTGGAGGCAGTCCTTGACACATCAAATGAACTATCTTCTTCCACAATAAATACGAAATAATTGCATTTCAATCCCTATGTCGCTATACATCTATGCAAAAATTACTGTGGGAGTTTGCTAGGCTTGTGATCATTGTATCCCTTTTGTTGCCCAAGACTGGAAGCCAGTGAGCTTCCTGACCTTTTTAAAGCTAGGCCCCCTCCCGACGGGAAGACACGTCTGTCCACAGAGGTGTTTCTATAGGCGTTCTCATCTTTTTCCCAATACGCAGCTACACGTGATGCCTACTGTTATGCCCTTGTCCCTGAGGACATTTCATCTTTTCTTGAAATTGTTGTACGGTGAAGCTGTTTACCTTGTTTTGCAATTCTTCTCTAGCTTGGAAACGTGAGAGGGTCTAGAAGCTGGCCCCTCTATTAGGTGAGAGACGTCTTTAGAATGGACCCAGCGTGTGCACCGACCAAAGTCAGTCTAAGTGAGGAACATTTCCTTCCGTCGAAGACGCGGCCTAGAGAGATGCCAGAGACCATGCAGCAGAAACGTCCCCGGGACAGAACGCTTGTGAGTGAAACACAGAGTCAGCCAGCCGGGACACTGCACCGCGGAAGGTCCACCAGGGGACCCGTCCAAGACCGGAGGTCTGAGGGGCCAGAGGGGGTGGGGGACGGGGTGCCGGCCACATATACATCAATCTGATGTACCGTAGAGGAAAGGTGTACCTAATGAAATAAAATACATGTGGAGAATGGCTGAAATACCATAAATGAGCAGCACAGACAGGACTGTGTCTCGATGTCGGGTTTAGAGTTGGTTCCTTTGTTCTCCATCGGTTCCTGCGTTTTCTACACTGTCTGCAGCAGGTACATTCATTATTTTCATAAGAAACAGTGACAGTAATATGGACATAATATGTAAAACAGTGTGGTATTGGTAACCAAAAGGAAAAAAAAGGAGAAATCAATTAAAAAAACAGACAATCCTGAGCGAGGCCTCATTTTATACAAACATCTTAAGTATACATTAATCAGTGCTTCTGATGAGGGGAGGGGGGAGGTCGTCTAGGAGCTATTTCTGATCAAACTGGTTATTTCTGTGACGGACCAAAGACTATATCCTCACCCATCATACTCTAAAATAGAGTCCTGGCACATTAGGAAATGAAGGTGAAAAACAGTATTATCCAGAAAAAGAACATATTTGATGGGCAGGGAACTAGGGAAATGTTTTGAATGCACCGTGGGGAAGAGACTCGAAAATCAAAGAAGACACACGCAGGTAGCTGCAGTCCTGGTTCTGAAAGCCATAAATAAAGCGTGAAGTTTACAAAGAAGACAGATACACATTTTAATCTATATGCTAGACAAAGGGCTACTATTTACATATTTTTTTTGCAAAGCTACTACTAATCATGACAATAGGAACAGACGGCAACATGGGTAGAAGGCGTTAACATCCAATCCAAAGAGAAGTGCCAGGACACAGAAGATTGACACGTTGCAAACTTCCCCACGTCTGGGTGAGCCCCAGCAGAGCTGCCCTGATGGCTCACGACAAGCCCCGCCCCTGCTCTGCCCTCTGCTACCTGGACACGGCCCGTCCTCTGGCCCATGGCTGAACAGGGCGAGGGGCTATAGGAGTCCCCAGTGCTAGAAATTTAAAGCTTGCTTTTCTATAGCCTTTATTGTGAAATGACAGCTTGGCTGTTCACAAAATCCTCGGTTCGCTCGTTCTTTTTCTCCTTGATTTTTCTGAAAATAGGGCTTTATTATTATGAGTACTGCTATTGCCATTTTTTGTATCATTTCGCTTCTGCGTTGCTTTTGAGAGGTCTGACACCAACACCCGTGGAAGGTGTTTGATTTCTCTGCTTCAAAGCCCTAGGGACGTTTCAATCTTCAATATCTAATACTTTTATCAGGCGATGTCTCCACGAGGATCATTCTGGGTCAATTACACCTGGTACCTGGTAGATCGGCTCAGTGTATGACTCATCGTCTCCATTTCCAGGCTGTCTTCTTCCATTGAGCGTGCGCGGGCTAATCTCGCTCCCTCCCCCGGTTCGCCTTCTCCAGCTGCACCTGCTGTGTCCTTCAGCCACTTGCTGTCTGACACCTGTTACCTTCCATTTCATTTTATTTCCTTTGTGTTCGTTCTGCGTCCAATATCTCTTATCATTTTCATTTGAATTTACTCCTTGTTACCGTGTAAACTGGCTCTTTGTCTCTGAGACACTTCTGTATTTTTCTTCTCTTCCTCGTGTTCAGTGATTTTTCCCCTTCTTCCCTTAGCTTATCCGTTTTTGTTTTTATTGTTTGAAGTTTTGATGCATTAAAAAAAAATCTTGCAACGTGTTTTTGAGGATGTTTAATGGAGTTTGGAGTATTTGCATTATACTTTTCTGTTTCCTTTTTTTTTTTTTTTTTCTTTTCTTGAAGGGAGGAAACTGGGAGCGCCTGAAATGTTTCGGTTTTCATTTTCTGCGTTCTTCTGAGAGTGGGTCTGCAATTTGTGATTGCCTGTATGTAAGCATTTTGTGATGCGGTCTCCACCATGATGGTCGAGAGTCTGGTCCGGGTCTCCTTTGCAGAGCAGCTCAGGGTGGGGGAGGGGGCAGAGGGTCCTGTCATGGGACTGTCCCTGTTGTGCAGGGTCCTGGGATTCCCCTGGGCCTACACTGCTTTCCTTTCACCCCCCAAATCTCCAAAGGGCGCCCCTCCCCGCCCCGAAGGGAGCCTTCCTAACCATCCAACCCATTCCTCAGCTTCTCCCCTACAGTGCTCCATCTTCTAGAACCCTCCCTGGGTAATTTCTTTCTTGAGATTCTCAGGGTGATTTTAGCTCACTCTGCGGTAAAGACTTTTACTCAAAGCAGTACCTTTTCTCGCTTCTGGGAAGTTTTCCAGGACCTCAAACTCTCCCCCAAAGGCTTGCCATGCAAGCTCCAGAGAGAACTCTCCCTCCAAAGGGTGTCATCCACTACGGGTGTTTTGAAGATTGTCATATTCTCTTTTCCTAATTATGGTCTCTGGTTTCACTTGTTTTACTTCCCATCCATACAGTGTCTTGACAGACGGGGTTAGGTGGCCGCCATTACCTCAGCTACCCTGACGTCCCCTGAAAGTTAATTTCTGAATGGATCAAACTCTATGACATTTATTGGCAGTCCCAGAGGTGCCTACCTTAGGAGAGTAAAGCTTCTCCAGGGTGAACATAAGTAAAACTAAGTAGGACAGTTCTTTAAGAAAGGTTACTTCATTTGGCATATGGTCACCAGTGCCTAAATTATGTAAAACTTCGATTACTGCAATAAATTAGAGATCTAGGCAAAATGAAAGAAGAATAAATTTCACGACAGGCACACATAGAATATGTACGACTTGTGAGTTCCATATGTCGTTATGTTTCCATCCTACCGAAGATCTCCGGACACCTGTGCAGGCCCAGTGATGATTAAATGCGGCCCTTTTCATACTGTGCCCAGTTCCGTTTTCGAAGAATCATAACTTTGTATGGTTTCCATACGTGTGTTTTTTGAGACCTTGAGAATAAAGCATGTTTATCTGACCAAGTGTTAAGAACATTTGTAACTCTTGAATGTACCGACGGAGGAAGCATCCTGCCCCACACGTTGAAGGGGACATCTGAGCCCACGGCAAGCACACAACTCAGTTCCTCGGGGCCAGAATGAAGCCAGGTGTGGTCACCACCAGCTCAGATCACCGGAACGGGGATCATCGCTCCCCTGACTGCCAGCCTGGATTATCTCATGTCCGGACATTTCCCTTCCCGCTCGCCCTGTCTCCCTGGGACGAACATCTCCCTTTTCTCCTTGTCCGTGATCCCTACCCGTGCGTCTGGCTCATGTGCCACTGCCCAAAGAGGGCTTCTGAACTCAGTCCTTTATTTTATTCTCTTGGGAGATCCATCACATTTTGTGGCTTTGCACACTGAGTGTGCTTGGTAGTTTGACACCTGGCTCCCCTTCCGGACCGGAAGCCCAGGGTCCACCTTCCTCCTCACAGCCACCCTGTTACCCAGGACACCGTGACTGCTCGGTCAGCACCGATGGCATCAGAGAGTGAATGAATGGACCCCAGCCTCTTAACAGCTCTTCGAAAAGTGATCTTGGGAAAGTAATTTAACCTCTCAGATTCCGTGACCTCGGCTGTAATAGAAAGATTAAAAAAAAAAAAAAAGTGCCATCTTCATAAAGCCATTGTTCAGGATTAAGTAAAATTAAGACATTCAAAGTGATTAATAATGCTGGTACACGGAGGCCAGAGACACTAAATGTGGTTGTAGTTGATAATTCCATTTTAAGCCCAGATTTTCTTCCTTCATCGTGCATATTTCAAGCCAATTTGGACTGGGGCCAGGAAGTATACGAAGGACACTGGTCACACAAGCCGGTGGATACAGGGGCCAAACCCAACTTTGTCAGAACCTGGAAGCAGTCTCTCGTAGAAAGCCAGGAGCCCACGTTGCTTTCTGGGCTCTAGCTCCCCAGAAACCACAGGGTGCCCGCTTGGAATATCAGGACTGGCTTCCCCATCGCCCACTAAGCGTCTCCATCCAGGTCCCTGCTCTGGTGCTGGGCCATCTGGCACACCTCGGAGAAAGGCTGTTTTTCTGCTTCTTCCCCACCCCCACCCTGTCCCCAAGCCCCTCAAGCTTCCACCTGGAGTCATCACTGCACCACACGGCAGGGGCAGGACGGCAGGATGGGTCTCTCATAGATGGCTGGCCTCCCCGCCTGACAACTCCACCCTCTGGGTGTGGCATGTCCCCTGTGTTCCCATGGCGACTGGATCTCTATTGCCAATTATGACTATACTCCTGGAGAAGGCCCCACCCTTCTGGTTGACCTTCACGGTGCTTGCTGGTTCCACTTGGTTCTCTGCCTTTCTCTGTGGAGATCTGCAGGGTGGTTCTCTTCTTTCCCCCCGTGCTTTGGGGCTCACTTTACAAGGAATGCAACTCTCTTCCTGCTTAGTTTTGAGACAACGCATCTGTCCACTTCCCTCACTGGCTCCCTTGGGCCACTAGACCACGAACCAGTCCAGTCGTCCCCGTAAAAGATGGAGTAATTATTTCATCTCCTAAAGTTTGGGGGAATTTTACATGTTCCCTCGAATAACCATTTTATGGTGTTTTCTTGCTGTTATTGTTAAATATTCATAAGCCTCTGTCTCCTTACAGGATGATTCTATTACATTAATATGGTATGAACAGAAGAAAGCAGTAATTATGCTTTTATTCCCTTCTTTTTGCAATTTCCACTTTACTTGTTTGGAGAATAAAAGGAAATTGCCACATCTGAAACAATATTATTTCATTTCTAAACAAGGGAGAGCACAAGGAGCCCACCCAGGGTGGCAGGTTAAAACAGATTGTCCTCCTCCACTTCCTGTGGAAGAGACCCCATCTTTGTATCGTCTTGTAAACTAGACGAAATTAGCACAGAGATAAAACTGGTAAATAGACAAAAGCTAGAGATTTTTTTTTCAGTTAAAAAAAAAAACAAACAAACAAGAAGACACCTCTTCATCAGAAGACATTTTCTTGGAGCTCCTTTCAGCGATAACAGAGGACTGAGACATTTTCAAGTTATTGGCACAAATCATCTCAATCTCTGAATCCAAAGATTCACATTTTTCTTTTGGAAAAGGTTTCTTCTCTCTGGTTTCGTCTAGGAAACACAGACTCTCGCTTAGGACGACCCCGCTACTCTGTGACAGGCCATCTGGTGCACATAGATGTGGGTATAAAAGGTCTCGGAATGAATTTTTATTGATGTTTTGTGCACCTGCTCAGTGTTCGATGACTACTCACTGGACAGATCTAAAAGTGTATATAGATGTTGATTTAAAAGTTTCCATCTTTCTAGGAGGGGCCCTTACTAGTGTTAAAATATGTTGAGTTTGAAAACATATTCTGAAATGTATTTAACTGAAGCTATTATGTGGTTGGATATGTTTCCAGTTTAAACATATTTTAAATATTTCTTTGAAATAACGGTAAAATATCTGATTTGCTTGAAGAGTGTACTTTTTACAGAAATAGTATCAATTGCTTTTATATTGTAAGTAATCTACTCATAACAAAGATCAACGGGGTGATTCTTACCACATACATGAGAAGAAAGGTTCCACTTAAGCCACAGTAAAAAGTGGAACCCCAGGGGCTCCTGGGTGGTTCCGTCCGTTAAGTGCCTGACTCTTGGTCTCAGCTCTGATCTTCATCTCATGGTCATGAGTTCAAGCCCCACGTTTGGGGGCCCACCCAGCACGGAGCCTACTTTAAAAAAAGTAGAATTCTAGTCCAATATTCCAGTCTTTCGTATGACGTTTATGTGTATCGTACGTGAAATCCTGATCAACGTATAGGACCACGATTGCCTAAGTCATAAGCAAGCTAGTGCTGGCGGCTGCACTCCAAGCTTCCAAGCCTGCCTATAACTGGTTCGATACCCATATTTGCGAAGGTGGCAGGTGGCGCCTCCCTTAGGAAAATCCTGATGCGATCCCATCAATTTTCCCAATGACCTGACGCAAAGCGCACGCGTTAACCGTACAAGAAAACAAGCTGGGAGCAGCAGGTAACACCTCAGAGAAGAGAAACAGATTTAACCGTGACCGTGAAATTTAACTCAATGGTCAGAGGGGGTATGGAGTTCGGCCGAGGGGCGTCAGTCAAACTGGTGCTGTGGGGAGTGGCCACATGGAGGAAGTCGCCACCGCGCTCTCCTCCCAGCTGCTTGGGAGCCGGACAAACGTGCTGAGGTCCGGGCCGCCACCCACACTGATCCAGTCAGGCGCTCAGGGAGCCCCATGGCCTCCATTTGACTGACCCTCGAGCCAGGTGGGTCTCCAGGTGACTGCGACCTCCCAGCCCCACGGCCTCCAGGTGACTGCGACCTGAGATCCATGCCACCTGTCTGATTCTGACCTGTGTTTCAGACCACAAGCTCCTGTTTGGGGAAACTCAAATCTGGACTTGGATTTTGACTGGAAAGGGCACGAACCCCACGCCAAAAAAGAGGCACTTAAGTAGTCAGGACACGTTCAAAACACTGATAGAAAGGCCTAGACATTTAAAATACTCACACAGGACGTGCCGTCGCAGCCAAGCGTGATGACCCATAATCCTCTGACCACTGTGTCCTGTCTGCAGCTTTAAAAAGGTGACACTCGGCTCAGGGCTGCGCTTTCGCTCCCAGAGTTTTGTTTTCTTATTATCGTTACCGTCATTGTCGTGTCGTCTTCCGTGGGGGGGGGGGGGGAGGTGGCTGTTTTGCACACCTGTTCTCGGGAATGCGGGGGCCTTGAAACTAATTCGGCTGTGTCGTCGTCAGGGCAAAATTGCCCTTCAATGGGACAGAACGCTGGGCCTTCAGCGGCCGAGCCGTTGAAACTGTGGGTGCTTCCCCCTCCCGAAGAGGTGCCCACCAGGACTTAAGAAGCTGACACGGATTTGGTGGAGAGCAGCAGAAACGATTAAAGACTCGGAAAATAGCTCCTATGGAGGAAGATTAAAGGATGTGTGATTATTTAGCCTGGAGGAGAGAAGCAGACCTAATAACCATCTTCAGGCCGCTGAAGGGTTATTACCCGGCGGACGGTGACCAGCTGCCCCTCAGGATGAGAAAGGAGGAAATGGGCTTAGGTGTCGATAGCGGGATTTCCAGCGGCTATAAGGAGCTTCCTTCCACCGGCCCGGGCCGGGGGTCCCAGCCCGGAGCAGCGCCCGCCCTCCAGGCTGAATGTGGCCTGTGGCCGCTCTGAAGGACGCGGGGACTCCTGGTCTGCGTAAAGGTCACGTATTTCAAGCGACAGTTGGGTGAAGAGGGCGGGCGTGCTGCGAGGGACAGAGGCGGCCACGGCTGTTTATTCTTTACTCCATGTTCATAGGGGTGGGATCAACTGTAGCCTTGAGTTCAAATTCTGTTTTTTAAGATTTTGTTAATGTTTATTTTTGACAAGAGAGAGAGACAGAGCATAAGCAGGGAAGGGGCAGAGAGAGAGGGAGACACAGAATCTGAACAGGCTCCAGGCTCCGAGCTGTCAGCACAGAGCCCGATGCGGGGCTCGAACTCATGGACTGTGAGATCATGACCAGAGCCCGTGTCGGACGCTTAACCGACTGAGCCACCCAGGCTCCCGGGGTTCGAATTCTTTTCAGTTGAAATCATCCTTGATGTTTTAAAAATAATGTAATCAGCAGAAGGCTTTTTTTGTTTGTTTATTGAGGAATAAAAAGAAAGGAAGAAGGTAAAGAAGGAGATGTTTTGTTCTGGTTTTTTTCCCTCAACATTTGAATTTCTGCACTCAGAACATTTCGAATGTGTAGCTCTCCCGGGGGTCTTGGATGAGCCCTTGACACAAGCGTTTGGATGTTTCTTCACGGTTCCGGTGAGCACCTCCCCCCTTTACACAAGCAGTGGAACGGGCAGTGAGTCAGGGGATGATCACTGAGCTGATTACTTAGGATATATTTGGGGAGGAGGGTAGTGGATATGCCGACCTCACTGATTCGGCCGCACACAATCCCTCCTGCTCTCCCTCAGCACCTCCATTGGTGACCACAACGTTTGTAGTGACCTCGCTACGGCCAGAGAATAAAAATATTCTGGTTCCCCCGGTGGGATCTCCACAGTATAGCGAAAGTGACGCCAGTGGAATAGAAATCAACTCAAATCTTTTTTCTTTTTTTCTTTTTTTGGAGGGAAGGAGGCTCTAAATAAACGCCATCACCTGCGTCGCATAGTTTCAGATCTGAATTCCTTTTACAAGGTGCACCGTCATCTGTCCCCTGCCGGCTTTTTCAGAGTCGTTTCTCGTGGTATGGCCTTCCAAATGCAGTCTGTCAGCCGTGCCGGAAAGCCGCGTGTCCTTGGCCGCACTGTGGCCATCACCCCCCACACACACACACACACACACGCCTCACCTTCGCCCTTCCCGGGGCGCTCCTACCCTCACTGCCTCTCCCGCGTGTCCCTTAACCTTCTGGGACATCGACACACCTCAAGAGCACGTTGTATTGTCACGTCCTACATGCTTACATGTTTCTCCCCAAGCTATGTCCTTCCTCAGTGGCAGCCCCATCGCCTACACCACTTAGGTCTCCACGGACATTCGAATATCGGTGGGTGGATTACGGAGGGCTGGGTGGGTGGTTCAGATCTGGGTGAGGTGCAGGGATAAAGAGGTGGCAATGGAGAGCGTGGCAGGTGGCAGGTGGCAGGGAGGGTCAGAGGCAGGGCAGACGCACAGAGCTGTCCTCATCCTGAAACTTGGAATTAAGTCACTTGCTGGATGACTTGCGAGTGTTTCACGAGAATCGGGGTCATCGCGTTGCCGTGGTTGAACTCCCTTGATTCTGGAAACCTGTCCTGCTGACTTTAGGGGAGCACGTAATTTGAATTAATTTCTCTTCTCCACCTGCCACACCAGTTCTGGCATCCGGTCCTAAGGATGCATTGTTGGGTCTTACGTGCCCACGGGCACCCTCCTTGCAGAGAAGTGACCTTTTGTGACCGGGCACCGAGGGCCAGAGTGGTGCCAGCCCCGCACCCTCCACTTCTCTGTGGCACAAGAAGGACAGCAAAGGCACATTTTCCTCAGGCTTAAGGAGGCGGGAATGTTGGATGGAATGCCTCCTCTCTTTTTATCGCCGTAAGTAGAAATCACACTGTTTTTAAAAATGATCAAGGAAAAGACTATGTACTTCTGTAGTACTTTGTGTTTAAAAACCAGCACAGAGTAGGATGCTTTTTGTTGTCAAAATGGGTTTTTAGACAGAAACCCACTTTATAAGCCTGAAGAAAAGAATCAAAGGCATCGCGGTCTGTGAGGCTTTAACACTCACTCTCGCCCGACAAGCACATCGACACATGGTTCCTTCGATCAAAAGGGTATAAACGGTTCTTTCTCTGTTCTTCCACTTGTGTGGGAGCCTCAGGACAATGAGTCAATTATTCATGTTAGTGGAGACTCTTTCTAAATAAACACCCCCCTCTGGAATCATAGAAGCTCTTCAATGACTTTGGTTGCAAGTCAAGATAAGGAAACGGGCTGGTTAGACGTTACGTAAGTAGTCTCCCGTTATGGTCATTGTGGCAATGACCCCATCAAGCGTTCACTTTACTAACATCGCTGCTTCAGTCCCAATGGCATTTTTGTTTAATTTATTTATTTTTGAGAGAGAGAGAGAGAGAGAGAGAGAGAACATGAGCGGGGTAGGGGCAGAGACAGAGGGAGACAGAGAATCCCAAGCAGGCTCCGCGCTGACAGAAGAGACCCAGAAGTGGGGCTCAAACTCACGAACCATTGAGTCAGGACCGGAGCCAAAGTTGGATGCTCAACTGACTGAGCCCCCCAGGTGCCCCCCAAAAGTACTTTTAAGACATGTACCCAACTCCAGAGACAAATGTTTAGCCCTTGAAAAAACCCACTAAGCAATGTTTGTATCCAACAGAGTGCACTGCTTTTGATACATTCGATTTGTACCTACCCATAATCGCCCATTTCTGATAGCCACTCACTGTAATTAAATACCCTAAAAAGCTGAAATAGTTCGCTAAACATACAATAATGTGCGTAGCCTTTAAAACAGCTCGTAAGAGATTAAAGTAACTGTGAACCTGACTCTCCAGGCCTCAGGGCAGGGACATGTTTCACCTACATTACTCATTACAAGAAGACAGCAGAATATATTCGAGGGAGAGCATCACTTCCCTGAAAAAATAAGAATTTGGATTCTATGGTATATGAGACATTGAGGATATTTGGGATCCGGATAACTGAAGATAAACGACTTTGTGATGATTTTGAAAACAGAAGATATTCACCAATTGAGTCTAATGGTAGAATAATCTGTGTAAACAAATGCTTCTATTTTGTGTGCAATAGATTCAGAAAGATCTCAGATAAGACGAGGTGCCTCTGTCTTCCCAGGCCGAGAAGACACCTGCACCTGTGCTCATGCGACACCCCCGGTCCCCTCTGCTGTCCTCCGTGGGGATCCTTGTGACAGGGACGCCTCTATAACTCTCTGGAAAGCCCTGCACACTCTCTCTGCTGCACTCAGCTCACAGCTCGGGGGCACCTGCCAGCTCACCTTCCTTCCGGGATCAGTCTTCTGGGGAGGAAAGTCCACGGCAATGGGGACCCCACTCCAGGGCCCGCAGGCCCCACTACCTAGCCTGCACCCCTGTCCTGCCTCCCTCTGCGCAGCCCTGGGGCCCCGGCAGCTGCCCCAGCGCCTTTGGACACCCGCACGGGGTGCGCTCTCTGCCTCCCTCTGCTCCCTGGAGACTCCGCAGGGACCGTGCCCTTGCCACGTGACTTTGCCGTTCAGTGCACATTGTGCAGGATGCCGAGATGGAATTGCAACCTTTTCAGGAGATCGTAAGTCTGTTTTGTGAGCAGCGGGCCTCACTTTGATAAGGGGATAAGGAGATTGAGTGCAGTTTCAGCCACGTGAGGGGTCACAGAAATTGGTGAGGCAGGCGTGTTTATTGGTAGGTAAGTGTGGAGAGTGGCGCACCTGTGATTTGGGGCCACGAAGGATGTGCCTGCGGTCACCATGTGAGGGCATGACCACTGTCTTCTGTGTGTCGGAAATCCCCACGGCAAGGACAGTGAAGGGAGGAATGGCCCCGTGGTCCCTTCTGGTGCCCCCCACCCCCGGAACGGAGGCTGGTGGGCAGGGGCCAGACATGCAGGAAGACAAACGGACTTGGGAGTGGTGGCAGCAGGGACACGGGCTGGAGCAGGTGCCCCTGAGGGCTCCAGAGCAAGTGGCCCGGGTTCCCATGTACTCTTGTGCTTCTCGAAGCAACTGTCTTGGAGCCCTAAACCACTTGCCCAGCCTCTCTGTTGAGCCTGTGACCCAGTCAATCCCGTCCTCAGCTCCCTCTCCATTCGAGGGCCTCAGAGGCTTTCGTGGCCTCAGGGTCCCCGCAGCGTCCCTTCCTCTGCTGTGGTTCCATCCCTGCCAGGACTCGGCTCTCAGTCCGTCCCTTTGAACTGGCGTCAGTGGGTTGGAGAAGATTTCACGCATAAAACAAATGGGCTCACCCAGCTGGTGGGACGCGAGCTTGGTGGCGGCCGTGAGGTCTGCGGGAGGGTTCTCACCAACACCATCAAAATCCCGACGAGTTGCGGCAGGAAAACCGTGAGCTTCAAAGCAGGGCATCAAATGAAACCCTCGACGTGCAGATTAAGCCAGCGTTTCCAGAGATGAGCCAGTGGGACGCTGGTAATGTCTAACCGCGGGTTCCCCCAAAATGAAAGCGAACAAACGCGTAAATAAATAAAAGCTCCCATTTGCGGTATTTGCCGATGTCCTACTGTGGCTGATTCCAAGCTGCCGAATTGCCTCTTTCCTGCAAACGTGACGGTGACCCACCCTCGCCCTGCGTGGCTCCCAGAGCACCACACGTCTTCCTTTGCCTCGTCTCCACCTGCACAGCACGGGGAGCTCGTCCGGGAAGTGTGGTGCCAGGCGGCGAGGACGGGCGGCTCCGCCAGTGGGACCGGGCTGCACCCCCGGGGTTCGAAGCGAGGGCTTAAGTCGTCCTCCCACTTCACTTCGGCAAGTGTGAAATGCCATCTGAGGCACGGTTTTCGAGGGGAGGCATTTACTTCGAGGGAAGCAACATAAATACAGGGCGTTCGCGGCTCGGAGCCGTGAGCGAAGGCGAAGGAAGGAGTGGGGGGAGCACCCTCACCCTGGTTTCCAAGCCCCTGAATCGAACGGACCGTCGGAATAGGTGATGTTGAGACCCCTTGATTGATGTGCCCGAACCCCAGTGAGGACCGGCCCCCGACGAGCTCCAAGGCCACGCTCAAGGGCCTCCAGCCTGTGGGAGCCGGGCCAGCCCCCACTGCCACATGGGGACCCCCAGGCGCCATCCCCCGCCCTTCCCTGGGGGGCGAGGAGGGAGATGCCACCACAGGACCACGCCCGCTCGCTCTGTGCTCAGCCCAGCGTCCAGCACAGCCACCCGAAACCAGTCTCGGCGACAACACCGAATTCCCCCCCCCGTCCTCTCTCTTTCTCTCTCTCTCTCTCCTCAGTTTTTTGGTATGTTTCCCTTTCTTTCCCCTGTGGGGTTCCTCTCATTATTACCTTCCTTCTGTTGCTTTTCCATTTTACCATTCGGTTGTTTTATTAGCACCTTCTTTCTTGATCCCTAGGTAAAGCTTCAATTATCATTTATATGCTGATGACTCCCGAATTTACGCCTACGCTCAGACTTCCCCTCTTGCCCCACATCCATACGCACAGCTGTCTGCGGGCCACCCCATGCCTGCTCCCCACAGTCACCCCGGATCTCATCAGACACCCCCCACGCCCCGCGACTCTCTTCGGCACGCGTGGCGTCGCCAGCACACGGGAGAGCCCCTTCCTCCTGGGCAGCACCGGCCCCTGCTGTCACCAGCAGCGGCCGGCCGGCCAGGTCCGCTCATTCTGCCGGCCCGTCATCCCTCCATAAACTCGTCCCGGCCTTCTGCCCAGTCCTGGCGTAAGCAGCCCCCTCCTCCTCCTGCTTGGATGCCTGCAAGAGCCCCCCACCTGGCCCGCGGGGCTTCAACGCTGCCCCCCAATCCTGGAGCCACGCTCCCGTCAGGGCCATTCCCGCAGAGCACATGCTCATGCAGGACACCCCCTTGAGTAGGTCCTACAGCCTCTCAGCGGGACGCCCGTCACCTTCCCACTGCTGCTGTCATCAGTGACCACTGGTCCGTGGCTTCAAACCATGCGAACATATAATCTCATAGTTCCGGAGGTCGGAAGTCCAGAATGAGTGTCCCTGAATGAAAGTCCAGGTGTCGGTAGGACTGCTTCCCGTCCCGGAGTTCCAGGCGAGCACCTGTTTCTTGCCTTTCCCCCTTCTGGAAGCCCCTCTATTCCTTGTCCTGTGGTCCCGCCCTCCAGCGTCAGAGCCAGTGAAGACGAGTGGAACCTTCCTGACAGCGTCGCTCTGGCCTCACCCTGCGGACCCCTCTGCCACACGTAAGGACCCTCGTGCTTGCGCCGAGCCCAGCTGGTGACCCGGAATAACCGCCCCACCTGCGATCCAACCACGACCTCAGTGCCCCCTCGCCACCCGACATGACGCGTTCCCAGGTCCCAGGGATTCGAATGCGAACGTCTTTGGGGTCCGCTGCTGTGCCCCCCACAGTCACTGCCGCTTCAGGATTCTGTCTGAGCCCCGTGCCCAGTGCGGGTGCCGGCAGACTCCCACGGATCCGTCTCTCTCAAGTTTTTACAGCCGTGACCCCTCCCGGAGCCCAAGCTCCCTCCCTCTCCCTGCCCTCGTGGTGAAACCAGGACAAGGCCCCCGGGCTCCTCTCCCCGACCACGGTTCCCAGGCTGGGACCGGCCGGGGCAGCCGGCACCCCGCGTTCTCAGGGGGCTGGGGCACAGAACGCGCCCCGAACTTCCCATCGCCGCCCTCGTGGTTCCGGGAAAACCGGGACACCGGAGAGCATCACGGAAAGGAAGGGCAGAGTCGGCAGCGATCCTTCTGGGCTTTTTCCTCCCTGAACAGAGTCTTGAAGTCCACGTCAGGAACCAGCACTTTGAGACACGAATCCAGGTTTTGTCGAGAGAGGAAAGTGCACTTGGACCCCGCAGTGGAGCTCCCCGAAGGGAGGCAGGGTGCCGCGTCCTGACCAGAAGGCGGAGCAGAGCCCGGAATCCCGGGGCCACGGGGCAGGGAAGCAGCAGCGAGCAGAAGCCGCCGTGGGGCCGGTGGTGGACGCACAGGGGCCCGGGGGGGGCTCAGAAGGCCTCACGGAGCTCCACGCGGGGGCCCCCTGTGGCAGGACGGAGTCTCCCAGCAGAGCGGCGGGCCCGTCTGTGGCCCCGGGCCAGAGCAGAGAGCGAGCAAACAGCTGGGTGAGTGATCACCCCTCTTCCCCCCTCCCAGGGCCCTCCCATGAGGGTGACGGGGTTCTCCACCAGCTCCTGTCTGCCTGCGACCCAGGGGTCATCCATCGGCAGAAGTGGGGCTTTTCGATGCTCCGGGAGTTTCCCGCACACAGTGAGAACGCTGAGACGCGTGTGCCTTCCCGCGGTCCAGGACGCAGAGGGGCCCCCCGGAGCCAGACGGGGTGCGGGAAGGAAAGCTGCGCCCCGGCACCTGAACCTGGGGGGCATCACACAGCCGCGAAGGAGTCAGCTCGGGCTCCAGACTCCACAGCCTCACTATTTCCCGTGCGCAGAGCCCCGGCTTCCTCCTGCCGGGGCATCAGCATCCATGCCCTCCGTGCTGGCTTAGCCACGATTGTGCCCCCGTTTCCTGAGACGAGGCACCTGCTTTTTGACTCAAAAGCAACCAAGTAGCCAGTCTACATGGTGAATCTGCTCCCCAGCAGTAAGAATTTGAGCACAACAGGACACATTGACCCTTGAAATTATGAGCCCTGCACGTGAGCTCCCCTCAGCACATCAGGCGGGGCTGGGGACGTGGCGTAGATGAGAGTGAAGCTGGAGGGGCAGGACGTCCGGAGCCGGTCCGCCGAGTCCCTCAGAATACTCCAGAGCGCTTTGAAAGCCAGGGGTGACCCCTTGCGGGAAGGTGGAGAGACTAACTCATTCGGTTTGTAGGGAGCCACAGAATCAGATCATTTTGTAAAAGTCACTCGGTCAGGTGTGGGAACTGTGCTGTCTTACGAGCAGGCGGGGCTGGGGCCAGTTGGGAGTCAGCTTGGCGAGTGTTTATGAGGAAAGCACGCCTCTGTGATTCCGGCTGAGCAAGAGGACAATTTGGTCGGCACCAAATAACATTCACTTCTGGAACTTTTTCTTTTTCCTAAGTAAGAGGACAAACGATACCTTTAAAGTACTGAGTCAACATGCGTGCACTGTGGCAGCAGAAGGCAGCCCAGGCCCATCCCCTCCCAGGCTGAACGGGGGCCTTCCAACAGCCACAGGTGGGCCCAGAACACTGGCTGGCAAGGAGATCCTCCTGGGACGAGTGGCGTTTCTCCCCCCCTGGGCCCGAGCCTTCCTCCTTGACATAGACGTACCTGGATCCCTGGTGAGGAGCTAAGCCAGCAGGGGAAGCTCCTTCTGCCCTCCCCCCACCCTCAGCCAGATTTGAGCCAAGCCATGGCGGTGCCAGACAAACGAAGCAGACCAAAATATCAGCACAAAGGCTCTGAAAGCTAAATGATCCCCGGGGTGGGTGTGGGGGGCGCTGGCTGGCTGAGTCCGTTAAGCGCCTTACTTTAGCTTAGGTCACGATCTCACATTTCCTGAGTTGGAGCCCCACATCGGGTCCTGTGCTGACAGTGCGGAGCCTGCTTGGGATTCTCTCTCTCCCTCTCTCTCTGCTCCACCCCTGCTTGCTCTCTCTCTCTCTCTCTCTCTCTCTCTCAAAATTAAAAAAAAAAATAAATGAATTATCATGGGAACCACACAGTTAGGCCTGGGGCAGCCTGCTAAAATAGGGGACTTCAATGGGAATCAGAATCCCCTAACATAACAGACCAAATGTCCAGGATATAATAGAAAGCCACTCAACACGCTAAGAAGCAGGGAAATCACAAAGTGAACCAGAAGCAATCCACCGTGGCCAACGCGGAGACAAATCACGCGTCAGAATTACCCGGCAAGGGTTTTAAAGGAGCCGTCGTAAAAGTAGCTCAACAACCAATCACGAGTTGTCTTGGACAAATGGGAAAAGGAAATATCAGCAATGAAATATAAGTTTCTAAGAAAGAGCTAAATGGAAATTTTAAAGCTAAAGAACACAACCACTGAGAGTGGAAACCTCCCCGGACGGGCTCACTAGCAAGCCGGTAACCGCGGCGTGGGGACCGATCGATGGGGTTCACCCTCCAGAACCACAGAGAGAAAAGGGATAGAGTAGAAATGGGCAGAGCCTCCGGGGCCTCGGGCCGCGGGCAGGAGCCGCATTCCCATCCTGGAGCCCACGGAGGACAGCAGAGAGAGGGGCTAGAGAACATTTCAAGAAACGACGACAGAAAATCGCCACATCTGACAAAAGATGGAAACCTGGAGATTCAACAAGCTGAGTGAGCCCGAGGAGGATAAACTCAAAAGGAAGAGTCTATGCCAACTACGATGTGTCACAATGAGATCTCTGAAAATTGACAAAGAAAAAGATCTTGAGAGCAACCGGAGAGCGACAGCACATTATCCGCAGAGCGGCAAAGCCAGCAACGTCCGATGCCACCCCACGGGGGCGCCAGGTGGGGACAGAGCGTTGTCCAAGTGCCGAACGACAGGACCTCCAGCCACGAATTCTGCATCTGGCAAAAAACAAATATTTCAGGAATAGGGGGACAGTAAAGACACTTTCTCACGAGGAAATCTGGAGAAAAGGGAACTTGCTGCTGGTGGATCTGGGCTTAAAGGAAGGCTGGAGGGAGTCGAGCCTCAGAAAGGACGCGGCCAGAGGGGAATTGGGGGAGCAGAAGGGAGAAGGGTCAGTACGAGGCACGCCTGTGGGTGAATGCAGCGGCCTGAACTCCTCGGCGTTTTCGAAATCGTGCTTGATGAGCGCCACACCATCGTAACACCGGTCCATACTGGGCACGGTACTTGCGGAGCAGGGACGGAGAAGAACCATGGAAGTAAGGTTAGCATGTTTCGCCGGACGTGATACAACAACTACCATGCGGTACCCGGGGCAGCCAGACAACAATACAACTACAAACACGGCAAACAGATAAAACTGTTAGTCATGTAAAAGTAACACATAGGACTTCAAAGGAGAATCAGAGGAACAAGGGACAGGAGCAAAAACAGGTAAAATAGGGGCGCCTGGGTGGCTCAGTCGGTTGAGCGTCCGACTTCGGCTCAGGTCATGATCTCACAGTCTGTGGGTTCGAGCCCCGTGTCGGGCTCTGTGCTGACAGCTCAGAGCCTGGAGCCTGTTTCAGATTCTGTGTCTCCCTCTCTCTCTGACCCTCCCCCGTTCATGCTCTCTCTCTCTCTGTCTCAAAAATCAATAAAGGTTAAAAAATTTTTTTAAAAATAGGTAAAATGGCCAACCTAAGGGTAACAAATCAATTATCACCACAATTGTAAATAGTGTAAATAATACCAATTACAAGTGAGTCAAAATTAAATTAAAACAATGAACAAACAAAACCAACCTCAAACGATGCTCTCAGAAGAAACTCACAACAAATTCAATGACAAAGAGAATAGGAGTAGGATGATGGACACAGATATACCACACACACACACACACACACACACACACACACAAGGTGTGGCTATCCTAACAGAAGATAAAGCACACTTAGGTGCAAAGAAAATTACCAGAAAGACAGACCAACATTACATAAGGATAACAAGATTAGTTCAATAGGAAAACAAATATCCCAAGAAGTCTCCAAAAATGTCCCAGAAGCAATCTGCGACTTCAGCAACGTTGTAGGATACAAAATCCACGTAGAAAAAGCAATCGCATTTATATGCGTTAACAACGAATACTTGAGGACTAGAATTAAAAGCAACTACCATAGACAATTGCGATAAAGAAAGTGAAATGAGTAGGTATAAAGCATGTATATCATCGAGATGCTGAAAATGATCCACTTCTCACGAAATAAGTCCAAGGTCTAAATAAATGGAGAGACACTCTGGATTCGTGGATCGAAAGACTCAACGCGGAAAAAGATTGAACTGCGCTGCAGGCTCAATGCAATCCCGATCAAAATCCCAGCATGGTGTTTTCAGACATACACAAACTGACTCTAAAATTTCTATGAAAAGCACAGGTGCACGATAGCTAAGACCGCCTTGGACATTAAGAACAGGGTGGGAGGATATTAAGGCTTGTGACACATCATCAGTAATGAACACCGCATGGTATTTGAACAGTGACATATTCTGTTCAATGGAACAGAATAGAGAACCCAGAATAGAACCACAAAATATGTTCAATGGAGTGTTGACAAAGGCTCAAGGTAAATCATCCCAGGAAGTATTGCCTTATCAGTAAACGGGGCTGGAGTGGACATTCATAAGCAAAACAAACAAAATCAAAAACAAAACACCCCAGGAACCAATAACAGAAACAAACAAACAAAAAAAAACCCCATAGAACCAAAGCAAAGAAACAAAAATACTCCTCAACCTACACCTCACACCTTATATAAAAAATCACTCAAAAGGATCATGGGCTTAAATGTAAAAATGCAACAATATAAAACAGAAAGAAAACAATGGACAAAATCTTCAGGTTCCGGGACTCGTTCTTGGACGCTCAAAACATAATTCACAAACGGAAAAACTGATAACTCAGACGTCATTAACATTAAGCCCAGTGTTCGGTTAAGCTCGCCGTGAAAAGGACAAGACGACCAGCAGTGGCCTGGGAGAAGACACTGATAAGTCACCTCTCTGACAAAGAACTCTTTTCTACCAGGTACATAGAGCCTTCAGTACTCAAAGTGAATAAA
>NW_024412397.1:1990151-2131049 GCF_014898765.1 Herpailurus yagouaroundi
AGACCTATTAAGCTCAGTGGAATGTCCTCATAATTGAGCTTTAAATTCACTTGTTTTGAATATAATTGGTCATTTAACTCACTTACCCTTTTTCCACCCCCCCCCCAACAAATAGTGGGAAATAACACAGGGCAGCGCTGCTCACAGTTTGGGCCCTTCCGGGTGGAGGCTCTCCGAGGAGCGTCCACACCCCCAGGAAGGTTGGCCTTCCCAGGCGTTCCTGAGGGCCATCCCTGACTCGAGTTCTAGACTTTGCTTCCTCCTCAGGGACACGGGCTTCTGGGGGCAGTCCCAGCGGTGGTGACATCCAACGCCATCCAACGGTGAGGTCAGCCTGTCCTTCCACGCGACCTCTGCGTCCTTCCGCCCTGTCGCCGATGCTACCTCGAGTTACGACAAAATTTCAGAAAGCGGGGAAAACTCGTACTCCTTGAAGCACCTGTCACCGTTCTGTAGACAAAACTGAAATAAAATTCGATAATTTTAACTTTGAGGAATTGTGCTGGGGAAGCAATGTATGTTTTTAATTATTATCCTAAATTAGCCCAAATCCAATACAATCTTTGGCGTTCCGCACAGGGAATACTTATCAAGAGACGTAAGTGAAGCTCTTTTGGTCGATAAACGGGTAGGGAAGTTTAATATACCTCATTAGAAGGCCCATGCTTAAACAAGAAAATATGTCATTGCGTTTACCAATTTTATTTTAGACAGCTAATGGACTATCTGCATTAACCAGTATGTACTAATTCCAGATAAACTGCATTTTAACACCACAGTACTATTTTAGAAATCTGTATATCGTGCTCCTTTCAGCTGGCCCGCTATGATTTTTACTTTTTATAACCGCGTTATTGAAAGCCATAAGGAGGGTGCAACTCATCTCTATCATGCGAGGTCTACTTTCCAAATAAATGGGAAAGTCCCGCGTGTTTCGTTCCAGGCATAAATGGGCACACGTCCATCACTGACGGCCACTGTTTCAAAACCGTTTTCGATGCAGAACAATTCTGTGTGTTTCAACAGCAGCTGGGAAGAGGATGAAGTGTAGCTGCATTTTGTCACCCAGAGATTTTGTGGCTTTAAGGTAATAAATCATAAAACTTTGCTGCTCCTAAACATTTTGAGATAAGGGTGCTGAAAATCAAATCAAGTTAGACGTCTACGCGCAGGCTCCAATCTTCCTAACCGGGGACACACGTGTCGTCCTTGTCAACTCACCTCTGCGGGAGCCAGCCGAAAACATATTATCTTACAGAAACCACCGGCCTCCTTTCTTGGGATTCTTTGACGGCTGCCCAGAAATACCCACGAGGTCTGCACGGCCTTCAGACAAGGGAGGGCGGCCGTATGTCGTGAGCGAACACACATGGTTTTGCTCGGATCTCGAAATTACATTCCCGACAACAGGGGCATGAGGCCCGCCAGTGATCACAAGGTCAACAGCGAGCACTGCGCGTGGAAAGGCAAAGCCAGGTAGACAAAGCACCGGCCTCCCCTCCAGGCCTCAGTGCAGATTCTACTGCCTCTCGTGAGCTGTGTGGAGTTGAGCAAGTTACTCCATCACCTGTGTCTTTGGGTCCTTCTCTCCCAGCCATGCACAGACCACGTCTACCGATGGTGTGGCTGGCAGTGCCGTGCCGGCGTGGTGGGCTGGAACCGGCTCCCAGCAGGTGCACTGCAAATAACAGCTACCGAATAAAGGCGACATGGCATAAATGTGCCTCTGGAAAGCTGGAATGACTTCAAACCCCATTTCTTCTACCCTCATTTGGAGCAAAAGGTGTCAAATACGCAGACAAAAATAATCCCACCTGCAGAACTCCGGTGTGTGGCAGTCTGCCCGAGGGCCTGAGGCCTGGCCTACTACAGATGCGATCTTAAATCTCATCCCTTCTTTTCTACCAGTCCTGCACTGTCCTTTTTTGCTTCTCTGGTCTTACATTTCTAAGAGGAAACACCCAAAACAAAGCAAAAAGAAGAATCAATTGATGCACAGAAATGAAGGTCTTGCGGAAGTATTCCTAATTACACTTTATTTAATCAAGCTGTTTAGGAAGAGGGACCTGAATGGGAGGCAGAGAGGGCCGTGGGTTCCAGAGCATTGCCAACCGCTCACCTAATGGGTATCTGCGACACCAGGATAGATGAGGCCCAGGAGCAAGGCTGCCCGTGGCATGAGCACAGCTACAAAAGAAAGAGAAAGAAAGAAAGAAAGAAAGAACGAAAGAAAGAAAGAAAGAAACAAGGAAAGAAAGAAAGAAAAGAAAAAATCAAGGAGAGAAAAGTCTCCCTGGCTATTTTGCTCCCGGTTTGAAACTTGGTATAACTTAGAGTAACACAGGCCCGAGCCACTCTGTTGTTTTCTCTCATTAAGTTCTTGAAAGTAGAGTTTTGATGGATAGAAGCCAGTGGAATTCATTTGTAATGAGTAGCGGTTCAGGAGATCACTCAAATCCTGGCACCTTTCTTGTGGAAAGCTCCTTTCTAGAGTACTTAATTGTAACATATTGCCGCTATTATTTTAGAGTAATAACTCATTATAGAATGGGATTTCTATACAAGCCCTAATAATTCTGTTATGTCTACCATGATTTTTCAACATTAGCTAATGAAGTGCTCCATCATTTATCAGTAAATAGCATCTAATGTTGCACAGTAAATCTTTTGTCAGAATTATTTGTGCCAGCGTCCTAGATCAGGGACAATTAATACCATTGGAATTGGTGATTTGGGAGCGACTTCCTTGTCATGCAGCCTAATCTTCCCCTGCAATGAAATCATTTGACAAGTTGTTCCAATGGTCCCATTTTTCATTCACGTTATCAGCTTCTGGCTTCAGATGACATGCATATCTGTGAGAAGTATGGAACTTCACCAGGAAGTCAAGATACACTTAGGGCCAAACCTCCCAGACAAATTCCACAGAGAGTCTCTCCCTGTGCCTTGTTCAAACCCGCCCCCCCAAGACTTCCATTTGGGGTGATTGCCAGATCCCAATAAAAAATGAAATATGCTTTTTTTTTTTGATTCACAAATAACATTTCGCTGTGCAGTATGACAGAGAAGTACAGAAGTTGTTTCCAATCCCTTCTCTGGGTCAGAGAGCGGTAAAGTCTACAACCTAGGCAACCATATGCTCCTTTGCAAGACCCTGACTTCAAGTCTCCTTTGACACACGCCAGTGTGTGTTTCTGTGTGTGTGTGTGTGTGTGTGTGTGTGTGTGTTTGCATCCCTACACACATCTCTCCAGCTTTTGCGTTCCAGATACATACTGCTTTCAACATTTGATGGGCTCCTTAAGTCTTAGAAATTAAATTCAAAATTGCCATCTCCAGCCTTCCCCCCAAATATCGTAAGTATCGTATCACCGTTTGTAAAGCATGTTCTCGACATGTTTAGCCTCCGTGCTGAGTGAACCCAGTTTTCACATAAAATCATTCAAGACGCATTTCACAGGGACTCCAACCAGGAGCCCCTGGAGCCTCCTTAAGGCTCCCGGGGTGCAGAATGGCCTTTGATGGCTCAGCGCTGCTATTTCCCTTCGGCTACCTGGATTAGCAGACGTCCTCTGAGACCCGGGTCAGGCCTCCTGGTGCCCACAGCAGTGCAGCCGCTGGGCCAGTGCCGTTGCTATGGAACCGGGCGGGAAAGGCAGGCTTGGGAGGAATAAAGGCTCAAGGAGGGATCCTGACGTTCCTTCCACACTTCCAGCGGAGAGACCGTTTGAACAGGCAGAGTCCTCTCAGGACCCTCTGCGGACGCTAATCCCATCCACCTAGGTCAATTGGTACTTAGAGAAGCAGCACCCCCGTCAGTCATTTTGAAAAATTGGTACCCTGGGAATCAATTCAGTCCAACAGTAATTGGTAGTAGAATCAAATAAAGTGCTAAGTGGGGAAAGGTGAATTGCACGTTAAATTCCCCAATACAGCACAGATAATTAGCCAATCCTCCCAAACTTTATCTTCATCCCGTCTAGATTCCTGAATTAAGATGAGATGAGGCACCGGGGCCAGGGGAGGCAGGTGTCGGCCCTCCTGGGGGTGATCGGGTTCGCAAGGTCAGGTCAGCGCCGCGCTCCCCGCTTGCCGTGGTCACTGGAGAGACGAGGCTCGGGGACGGTGGACGGGACATCTTCGCTGCGGGGAGGAAGGACCCGCTCAACCACGTGGAAGAGGGACACGGAAAGTGCAAGAAACACAATGGCACCTGTACCTGTAAGCGGAGATACTGCCCATCAGAGCTGAGCGGAACGTGGTTCTCTTCCGGGACCTTCCAGGCTGGCCAGGCAGGTGTACTTTCTGGAGGGAGGCCCTCCTTCCAGAGGAGCTGTTTGGAAACAAGCTGAAATGGCCCTCGGAGAGCGACATTTAAATGAAATTCAGCTGATTGCTGATACCTGGAGCATGGTGGAGACATAAACAGCACCAAGGTGTTGCCCTGGCCGGACGCCCAGCAAAGATGGGGCGACAATCTGGTCACAAATGCAGGTAAGTCCACATCCTTGGAGGTTCACTGGCCGGTTTGTCCTGAAAACCCCAAATCCCACCGTCTTTCAAACGGTGCAAACTTGCCCTCCCTTAAGTTACTTCTTTGTGCTTATTTGTTTTTTAATGTTTATTTTTGAGAGGGTGGGGGAGAGGCAGGAGAGGGGACAGAGGGTCTGAAGCGGGCTCTGCCCTTCCAGCACGTAGCCCAACACGGGGCTTGAACTCACAAACCGCGAGATCACGACCTGAGTCAAAGTCCAATGTTCAACGGATGGAGGCCCCAGGAGCCCCCCTTTGTACTTATTTTTAATTTTCACAGACGCTGTCTCAAATCCCTGACTGGAATAAGCATAAGACGTATCTAGAAACGGAAAATGTACAGTGAAATAAATTATTTCCTTCCCTCTTTCAAATCGCTTATTCTTTTCTACAGCTCAGTTTTTGTCACACCTGTTCTTGTTATCCATTTCAAATCCTTTTGTGGAAAAGGGCAGAATAAAAAAAAACAAAACTTCATTTTAACTACTTTGCTCACATTCTCTCCTCCAAAATATGCTTCACAGGTAAAGCTTGACTTCCTGTGTGGTCATCACATTTTGACCAATATAAGATACACACCAGTAAGCCCCACCTTCCCTTTGACATCACGTTATAAATAGATAAGGTGGAAATTCACACCCACCACTTGATAGGTCAGACTATGAAGGTATTTCGCTAATTTTCCTGGATAGTGAAGTCTACCCATGCTCTTATAAGCCTAACGCCATCACTGGGGGAAAGGTGGTATGTGAATTCATCCCTGTAATAAGATCTCGAACACGCTCACGTGCTTCCTGTAAATCAAATTTTGATGAGTTGCCACGAACTTCGGAGAAAAAGAAATGCACACGAGGTCGTGTGCCTGGAATGTCCCGGTGTCCACGGTCACGTCTTCTGAAACAGAATTGTATCGTCACCTTAGAGACATGGCTTCACAGATGCAGTGTTTTTCAGCAAAAACAACAACAAAACTTTGTGTTCTTCCGATCCTTCTGGAAGCTGGGCCCGTCGGCCTCCTGGCACAGCCCCGGCCGTGCCGGAGATTAATATTTCAGAACTTGTCATGGGCGGTTGAGGCGACTCGGCTGCTGCCTGCGTCTGACAAGCTATTTATCATGTCGCTAAGTGCCAGCATTAAATTATCCCTGCTGTTATGACAGCAACATTATTCATCAGGGTTACTGCCTCAGTACAAGGCTGCTTGCAGCCACTCTGTCTTATGTTTTGTCTTTTCAGAGGTGTATTGATCTCTGCACTTCGTACGGAAGAAAAAAGAAAGGCAGAAGGAAGGAGGGTGGGTGGGAGGGCGCCGGCCACGGAAGCCAGGATCCCTTCAAATACGATGGCGGTACCGTTGTGGTTCCTCCCCAGCCGGAAAACTTGTTCTCACGGAATACGCGCTCTTGCTTAGGTCTTCTCTCTTCTTCACGGGAACCGTATGAAGGATTAAATGCATGTAAACGCATTGCAATGGATTTTGATAAAAATGCTCACAGAGGAGCTGCTTCCTGTATGTCTGCAAGAAAGTTTTCTGAATCTATTACGTCTCCCTGCACCAGCCCTGACGGCCAAGTGCCAACCGGAGAACCGTTTGCTTGTCGTGTCTCGGTGACTGGAGAGTCGGGAGCGTTGATTTTCCTCCGTAGAATTTTATTCACTTTTGTGAGACTCTGGAGCCATTCCCGTTTCAGGGTGAATATGTTCCCCTAGACATTGTAAGAGCCGGAAATGCTGGGGGAAGAGAGAACGGAGCTGTCAGCATTTGCTGGGACGTTTCCAGAGATCGCAGGGCTCAGCGATCCTCCCTCAAAGCCACACCGCTCACGGCTGGAGGGCTGCTTCTTTCCTGCTGAGTGATGTCACGTCCAGGAAACCAGACCCCGTGTCCAACCTGACCACCGTGGACACGCCATGTGGCCTGTGAGAGAAGCGGGGCCGGGGGCAGGGGGACGTGGAGTTCAACCACCGGTGGCAGACAGACCCACAACCACCCCACCGGTGGGGGTGTTCAACCAGGGGGGCAGGGTCTCGGCTCAGCGAGGAACCAGAGGGAGCCCCCGCTGAATGTCCTTACATAGCAGACACGTAACTGAGAAAATCAGAATGTCCGTTCCTCTGACCCTACAAAGAATAGAGGCGCCGAAGGGACCTGTTTATTATGATTTGGCATTTAGCTCAGGTTCAAGCTGAAGAAACAAAAACGCAAAGTCAAATTGTCTATGGGTCCCTTTCTTCTCAACTCATGTGAATTCAGTTAGAGAATATAATTCACTTGAACTTGAAGGACACGGGGGTGGGGGCGGGGAGAGCAGGGGAGGGAAGGAAGAGTGCACTGACAAGGTGTGCCCTGTCAGACTCCGGAAAACGTGGCTCTGTTTTCTTGACGATTTAGGCGGAAAAGGGGGGGAAGGAAAGGAAGAGACGGGAAAGGTTGTGTTCTTGGATGCCAACATATCCATTCATTTCAACATCCACACACATGCACACGTATGGGGGTGGGCACGGGGGTGCCCTCCACCCCGGGACTTCCGTTTGGTCATCGAGTGCGAGGCAAACCTGCCTCTCTCCGATCTCCAGCGCCATCAAATGCTGATGGTGGGATTTTGAAGGACTCTGAGAGAAAGCCTGCAGATCCTGACCAGCTGCCATCCATTGTTTCCCCACAAGTGACTCCTCGCGAACGTGGGAGTCCGTCAACCTCCCCCGTGAGGCTGCGGTTCCTGGTGGCACAGCGCTTGCGGAGGGAACGTGAAAACACCCCAACTTTCTCCTCACCTTCTTAGTCATTCACAGATGGGCTTCCTCATCCGACTAGAACTTAGGAGACGAGACCGGGTTTTTGGAAAAATGGACACATAGTTCCGCACAAGAAATTCCGACTATAACTTAGGCACTAAAATTATTTAAGAGCTTGGGGGTAGAGAAACCAAAGATTGGGAACACATTGTTTACATGGGCTTTCTTTTCTCTCTCCTCGGAGACTTCTCATTAGGGTTTAAGATAGCTAAAACTCAGTCCAGCATAACACACATGGGATATAGAAAGAAAAGTTTGGGTCATATTGAGTAAATTTCCGTTCCAGTTTACAAGTCCCTTATCGGTGTGAAATATTACTGCATTAAAGAAGAAAATTACACTTGGAAGAACCGAATAGTTCATGAATTTTCCCCTCAAGTTTCTGCAAGTACATGGAAAGCCTTCTTTTTCTGTGTCCTGGCAAGTCAAGACAGTCCACACATTAGCCAAAAGATCAGAATAATTCATATATTGAGGGGATAACAGTGATTTTGTTTATATATATATTTTTTAAATTTTTAATGTTTATTTTCGAGACAGAGCAAGAGACAGAGTGCACGTGGGAGAGGGGCAGACGGAGGGAGACACAGAATCTGAAGCAGGCTCCGGGCTCCGAGCTGTCCACACAGAGCCGGATGTGGGGCTCGAACTCACCAACTGTGGGGTCCTGACCCGAGCTGAAGTCGGACGCTCAACCGACTGAGCCACCCAGGCCCCCCTGTTTATATATTTTAAATATAACTGCCTTGTGTGTACAATCCATTAGAACCCTTCTCCCCGCCGAGAGGCAGTTTTTCATACCTTTATCATTTTTATTCAACCATTTTCTTATGCAAAATTTCAAACATGTAAATAAGGTGAAAAGATGTAACAGTGACCCAACCCGTACGGCCACCACTAGATTAGGCCGCTAGGACTTTACTCGGAGGGCTCCATCATGTCTGCCCACATACCTGTCTCATCTTAGAAGCATTTGAGAGCCAGTTGAAGACATCGATACACCTCATAAATATTTTAGCATTTATATCATTAATTAGGGTTCATATACGCTTTTGCTTACATTTTTCTTTTGAGGTAATACTCATAGACGACAAATTCACAAAGCTTTAAGTGCATATTTACTGAATCTGGCAAATGCATACACCTGTTTAACTCAAACCCTAGCAAGATAGAGACGATTATCATAATCCCCCCCAAACTCTCTCTTGCCTCTTCTGATTGACAGGTCAATCAATATATTGTGCCTTTCTACATGTGAAGGGGACCTATACATGTCTCACAATATATATATATTGTGAAGGGGACCTATACATGTCTCACAATATATAACATCCCCAAACTCTCTCTTGCCTTGTCAATAATATATATAACGGTTGTCCTGACTTCCTTTTTTTTTTTTTTTTTTTTTAATCAAATGCTACCTTGGCCTGTTTTCGAAGTTTGAATAATTTCCTTCTAAGTAAGAGTGTTCACTCTGAGGATTATTTCTGAGATCCATTTTGTGTTGCATGCAGCAGTGGGCCACTCCTTTTTGATCCCAAGGAGTGTTCTTTCTTTTTTTTTAATTTTTTTAATGTTTGTTTATTTTTGGGAGACAGAGAGAGACAGAGCGTGCGCGGGGAAGGGGCAGCGAGAGAGGGAGACACAGCATCCGAAGCAGGCTCCAGGCTCTGAGCCGTCAGCACAGAGCCCGGCGCGGGGCTCCAACCTGTGCGCTGTGAAATCATGACCTGAGCCGAAGTCGGACGCTTAACCGACTGAGCCCCTGGCGGTGCTCCCCAAGCAGTGTTCCTTCTGCGGACGTGTGCCCCCCTCCCCTTGGCTAACTGTGCAAAGGGCGGGATGCTGCAGCTGTTTTCATTTGTTCATCAGGTTGATGTATTATTCAAATATTTTTGAAAGGTAGTTGATGAAATTGATGACCTATTCAAAAACAGTAAGTGTGCATAAACAAACTTTTATGGAAATTGGAGATAAAGCTTTACCAACTCAACTAGAATGAAACCTTCCACTAAATAGTTTTTTCCTGAACATTTTGATTATCTCTGAGATGATACCAAAGCAGTAACACCAGGGTTTGAACCCAGGCAATCTGGTTCCTACCGTCAATGCAGAATCATGCATTTTTTTAGTTTCTTTTTTATGTGAGTATCTTTTAGGGAAACCTTCTAAAAAGTTGAAGGAGATATTTACAATAATGAGGACCTCACCATTGAGTTCCAGAATCAATATATTGTGCCTTTCTAAGTGTGAAGGGGACCTATACATGTCTCACACACACACACACACACACACACACACACACTCCATATGTGTGTATTTTGTGAATACATTTTCTATAATAAGCTTTTTTTTTACTATCAGAAAAAATAGATTTTTTTTGTTTCCAAACTGAAAGCTTGTACAAATAATTTAACATTTCAAATTATGAATTTAGTTTTGAAATAGCCCCTTTCTTCAGGCCCTGTGAAATCGCCATTCTCTCTACCCATTAGCCTGTTTGGACGGACCCATTTGGACCAATATGATATTTAAATGAGAATGCCGTCTTTCAGACTCCTTTCTCTGAGCTGAGTGCAGCACTGTTCTTGATCGAGAGAGAACTTGAAGCCAGCAGCGCCTGTGGGCCCTGATTTATTTTGATGTCATGGTGTCTATTCTAGAAAGTGAGACTGCATTGAATAGAATGTCAACACTTGGTCAGATTACCGGGTTTGAAGATGATGTCAGAAGCTGGACATGTGTAGAATGCCTTTAATCTGAATGCATAAAAAATAATGTGGGCAAAAAAGCGAAAACAACCCAAAATGACAAAGATGAGATTAAAAACACCCAAAAGACAAGGAGCTTTGTTTACAATGTATTCAAAGTTTTGTACAACACAAATTAAACATAATACAAGGTACTTTTCAATTATTAAGACGAACTTTCCCCCATAGATTCAAACTGTTAATAAAAAGAGAAAAGATAATTGCACTCCCGCTTAACTGCCCAGTATCTGTCCCTCGAAATGGGCTGGTTTCTTTACATTCTCTTGTGATTACTTTCAAAGCTATTGTGACTTTATGAGTGCTGTTAGCCTCTAATGCAGCTTCAAATGTCAATCTTTATATTACTGAAGGACAATTAGGCAAACCATGTAATTGTGTTGTCACTTATTAATTTCAAGCTCCAATGTCATAAATTATATGCTTTAATTAATACTGTGTCAATGGCAATCTGTAACTTTGAATGCATGCAGAGGTTAACAAGAATACATAATTAAAAGAAAACAGTGAATAAGGGCACGGCTGAACAGTTTATAAAATTAGGCAAGAAAGCGAATGCTTTGTCAGCATGTAAGCACCATGATTAAAAACGGGAGGGGGGGTGGAGGGATTAATAAACTAGAGCAGAGGAATAGAAACCATAGACTAAGACAATAAAAAAATGAATTCAAGAAAGATGCATGAATGAATAAGCAGATATAATGAAACATCAGAAACCAAACCACTCAAGAAATTGGGTATATTTGTAGCTACGGTCTGAATGTTTGTGTCTCCCCCCGAAGTCCGTCGGTTGAAGCCACCCCTCAAAATGACGGTGTTAGGGTGTGATCAGGTCACGAGGGCAGAATAGACAAATGGAATCAGTGTTATTGCACGGGACACCCCAGAGAGCCCCTGGCCCCTGGCCCCTTCCACCCCGTGAGGACAAGGTGAGAGGAGCTGGCCACATCCCAGGAAGAGGGCCCTCCCCAGGACACGCCCATGCTGGCACTTGATCGTGGCCTTCCAGCCTCCATAACTGCCAGAAATAAATTGTTCAAAAGCCACCCAGTCTGTGGTACTTTGTTACAGGCTAAGCATTTCTCAATAGACTTGTCCAGTTAATTGAGTTGGTAAAATCCTTCTTAGGTTCAATTCTCAATGTTGGAAACCTTTCTAAAATGTATGACCTCACTCACCTGCCTTAGAAAATGCTGGACTGTTAGTCATGTTCTGGAGCTTGAGAATGTTGTAGTGGTTCAGGGAGTTCATCCGAAATGATATTCTGATCACTCTATTGAATGTAAAGAAGGATGGGTTGCAGACATTCTATTCTATTCTATTCTATTCTATTCTATTCTATTCTATGATATTTATGTAAAGCTCTCACAGACCAGATATCTTAAAAATACATATCTAGTGTTACTGTTGGAATTTGCTCCTTTTTTTCCCGTAGAATGAGACTGTGGGTCTGCTTTATTGAGGATTCTGTTTAGGATTGAATCCAGGACTCCCAGAAACTCAAAGTTGAGAGGAACGTCGAAAGCTGCCTGGTGCAATCCATTCATTTCACAGATGTGGTGACAAGGCTTTCAAAGTCAAAAAGCAATTCAGTGGCAGAGCCAGAGATGGGAGCCTTGGGATTGCTCTTATTACACGTGAAAATATTTTTTCCATTAGCTGAGTTGGCAAGTTACGTTGACTGGAAATGGAGTCAGAACCAACTTATCTCAGAAGGGAATTCTGCAGTGTAGACAGAAGATGCACTTGATGAGTAATACAGGAGACGAAGAGGGCTGGTTGGATCAGTAGAGGTCTAAGAACCACGTGATCAAGAAGCATAGCTGTTGGAATTGTCATAACCTCTCAGGTACCGTGGTCACGATTTCTTAAAGTGCATGAGGGGCCGTAGGCACATGGTGGTGCTGGTCAAGTAAACGTGATAAAGGGGTGCGGTGGACAGTTCACCACTCACGTTGGGCTTTACCTCTCCCTCCTTGCTGGAGCAAGGGGCTTTGGACACTGTCAGCGATGATCGTGGAAACAACTTCAACCAAAACCGGTAGTTTTCCAGTTTTCTCCCCCAAACAATGAGTCTATTATCATCCCAAACTGAGTTGCAAGGGCACACGAAGGGATTCTGTGCATGTGTACCCATTTTCATCACGGTAGCTAGACATGTCAGATTTCTGCAACACAATGGGGTCAGAATTGATACAACTTGTTTGTCTACTCAAGCCCTAGTGTGACGAGGGTGCACCGTTTTAGAACTGAGTGACTTTGGAGAGTTGGTGTATCTTCTGGAATCCAATACTGGAAGAGGTGTCTGCACCCACATCCTCTGAAGCACCGTTTACCATAGTCAACACATGGAAACAACCTAAGTGTCTGTCAGTGGACAAGTGGATGAAGAAAATACGGTAAAGAAACAGACACCAGAGTATTACTCAGCCAAAAAAAAGGACATCCGGACTTGCCTGACAACGTGCATGAAACTCGAGGGTAGTATGTTAAGCGAAGTAAGTCAGGAAGAGAAAGGCAAAAGCTCTGTGGTCTCACTTACATGTGGAAGCTGAAAAAGTTGAACTAGAAACAAGGAGTAGATTGGAAGATGGGGACGGGGGAGATGGGGAGATGTTGGCCCAAGAGTAGAAACTTCCAGGTGTAAGATGAACGGTACTGGGCTCCAGGGTAAGGCACAGGGACGATGGCTGACAACACTCTATTGTACACTTGTGAGCTACCCAGAGAGTAGATCTTGAACATTCTGCATGCACAGAATCACGGCAATTATCCGAAGTGACTGAGGTGTAACTATCACTATCGTGGTCATCATTTCACATTATGAATCAAAACCATCATGTTGTCTATCTTCAACCTATCCAATGTTAGATGCCAACTGTATCCCCCCCAAAGCCAGAAAGAAACAGAAACAAAAATGACTAAGGATGTCAACACAACCCACCCTTCATGCTCCACCTACAGATCTCACCCTGTTCTGTTCAGACAAGCAACTATAATAAATATTTTCCACCAGCAAATACAAAGTAAATAAGTACAAGGAAAGAATTGCCAGGCATTTTGTGAAAGATGCATATTTCCAGAAGCATCCTGATGGCTTCTGATTCATTATATGAATGAATGGAATTTGTTGGTGCAATCCACCTGGGGCCACCGATCCACAACGGCCAGGAGAACACAGCACGAAGCCAGATCCCTCGGCACAGGCGTCTTCTAGCCGGTCATGCAGGCAAAATGAGCCTTGCACAGCATGGCTGGCAGTGGTGTGACTGGCAGGGTCCTTAGCCCTTCCACAAAGTTCTTTCTTGCAAAGACCTGTCATTTTCTGAATAATTTCTATGCAGAAGGACTTTGTGATTAGCTGCATGCATCATCTCATTTAATTTTTGCAAGCTTACTTCTAATGTTATCCTGCTTATATGGGTGAGGAGATTGGGGTTTCGATTGGTTAAGTATCTTATTCAGTATCGCACAGCAAGTAAATGGAGACGCTGGGTCTGTCTAAATCCAAAGCCCGTGTTCTTAATCACTAAGGAGTAAAGCTACTAGTAGCCTTTACTGAAATACTCTAAGTGCTAGAATTGTTTCTTAAAGAAATAATTCAATAAAACGAAAAGTTCTAAGTGGAAAACAATCTTCTTGGTCTTCTGGACTCATCTGCACCTTCGAAGGTTGGGAAATAGTTTAATAAATGCCGTTCAATCACAAAATACCTAGAGACTACAGATAATTATAAAGATGATACAGCCATTGTTAAATGAAAAGTAATTGGATGGATAATACGGAGTTTTGCTATTTGGGGGAATATGTGATAAGTACATAAGGGCAAAACTGAAAAAAAAAAAAAGATGGATATTTTTGGTTTTCTCTGTTATCCAAATTCAAGATGCACTGATTTGACTTCCTTCATTGTGTTCTCCCTTCCGTTAACAGTTCCGTGGCCCGTCCACGTTCAAACACTGCTGCATTTTCCTGGGTCCGCGGACCAGTGAGAGACCAGTGGAGAAGGGCAGCTACCGTGAGGCAGAAAGTGCAGCAGGTACATACCCGATGCACCCGGAGTCACAGGACCCCGGGCGCCTGCTGTATCTCGGGAGCAGGTGTCCCTGAAGCCTTCCCGGAGGAAGTGGCAGGCTGATGACTGAGTTCGCTCCAGGAGCGGGGTTAGAGGCAGGAGCCAAAGGAGACTATTTCCGACATAAAAGGGAATCGAGGGATTAAAGCGTGTGTTCTGTGGACAAGCTAGTACGCTAGTTTGTCCGGCATACGAACCGCTTGCCACCTGTCTGTCTGTCTGTCTGTCATCTATCCAGCCATCGCCTATCACTCTGTCTCCCCCCGCCACCTACAAACGCATCCACACGTCCACCACCAGTTACCTAAAAGTCACTCAATTTGGAAATGAGTTGGTTAATTTGCCAACCTTTTTTTTTTTTTTTTTAATTTATTTTTGGGACAGAGAGAGACAGAGCATGAACGGGAGAGGGGCAGAGAGAGAGGGAGACACAGAATCGGAAACAGGCTCCAGGCTGTGAGCCATCAGCCCAGAGCCCGACGCGGGGCTCAAACTCACGGACCGCGAGATCGTGACCTGGCTGAAGTCGGACGCTTAACCGACTGCGCCACCCAGGCGCCCCTGCCAACCTTTTTTTATGTAACAAGCAAAGTCTCTTGGACGTGCATAGAAGAGAGACCCACAATTTTAGAATTGAAAGGATTCACAAATTTTTACAAATATTTCTGACTTGGGAATCTGTGGAGCCATGTATACATATATAGTTATATTACATATAACGAGACTTATACCTACATGTGTACCCACAAGTATAATATAACTCTACTTATATCTACATGTGTATTATCTATACCCGTCTATGTCTGTCTATCACCTATCTATATCTATTATCTCTGTAGCCATCTATCCATCCACCCACACATCCACTCATCTCTCATCTATCTACCTATCCATCTATCTATCCATTTGCCTATCTTCTATCTATCTACCTACCTACTTACCTATCTATCAGCTATCATCTATGATGTATCATCTATCTACGTACACTCTATCCATCTAGGCTTCGATCCATATGGAGAAGGAGAGACAAGGTACATGACACACGCGTGCATCCTATACGCTTGTCGTATCAAACGAGGTCTCAAGGTCTGTTGAGGTTGAAGTTGGGAAGTTAACAAAAGAAGGTGAAATCCTCCCAGATTGTACTGGAACCCCGCGTAGAGTCCCGTGACGGAAACTTGGCTAGTTTGAACAATGCCAGGTTTCCACGTCTTTCGCACGCTTAATTTCCAAAAGAATCTGATTCCGCGAAATATGTTGTATGACTTCACCAACAATCTCCGAACTCCGATTTATTGGAAATTAATTTCACAGCGAAAAACAATGAGATGATATTAAAAACAGAAACAAAAAATGGAAAAAGCAATCTGGTTCACCACACCCGGTTGTCTAATAACATATTTATTTCTGACTTTGCCTTTTGGGAAGCCAACTAAGCTCTTCAATGTGTAGGTTGTGCTCTCCATGAGAATTTACCCAGTCTGGGGGTGCCTGAGTCTCCTGGAACAGAGTAACGTCCTAGCACCGAGCCCCAGAGATTCTGCGCATGGTCCGTCAGACCCACTAGCACGACCTTCAGACGCACTTTCAGCAGAGAAGAGTCCTAGAAAGTAGTTGTCGTCTGAATTTTCCAGCATATAGACCAGGCTCTGACTTTGCCTTCACCATTACTCAGTGATTTGGGCGGGAGGCGGGGGAGGGGGCGGGGAATAGAATACACACACACACACGCACACATATGTGTTTATGCATATATGTGTACAGATAGACAATAGATGATAGATAGATGGATAGATAGATATAGAGGAATGGATAAATAATAGATAGATAGATAGATAGATAGATAGATAGATAGATGATAGACAGATGTGTCTCCCTACCTCTATGCAATGTCTGTAGACAATGTAACTGATGATATGAGGCCCTACATCTTTCCGCTCCTGGTCATCTTGTTTCTTGCTTCTTCTTCTTTCTTTGTTGGATGATAGTGGCCACCACAACTCAGTGTTTGTCTTGGGTGATTTGTCGTGGGCTCAGCAGTCCCCTTCACCACTGGAGGAATGAATTATACCTGAATTGTTTGAAGACCAGTAGGAAGACAAAAAACAAAGTACTTTGACCAAATTAAAATTTAAGAAATGTGTGTCTTCTACAAACATTGATGTAATGTCAGATTTTTTTTCACTATATGTTGTCTTCTGTAGAAAAAAACAATTCAAAGACTAAATTTGGAAAAGGCTACTTAAGTGAACCTGTCACTGCTTGGTGTGCCGTAAATACCATTTTTCTCCATTAGTATAATTTTATTTTTCTTAATGTTTATTTATTTTTGAGAGAGAGAGAGACAGAGTGTGGGGGGGGGGAGGGGCAGAGAGAGAGGGAGACACAGAATCCAAAGGAGGCTCCAGACTCCGAGCTGTCAGCACAGAGCCCGACACGGGGCTCGAACTCACGAACTGTGAGATCATGACCTGAGCTGAAGTCGGATGCTTAACTGACTGAGCCCCCAGGCGACCCTCCATTGGTATAATTTTAGATTTGATGCATAATTTTGAAACACTAAAGGTGAGAGAAGTGCAGAAGCCTTCATTGTCATTGCTGTTGTTTTCAATGTCTCTAATACATAAAAACGAATATGTAAAATTACATAAAGAATAAAGCGTATTAATACAAGGAGCAGAGACAAGTCTGATGTCAACTGAGAACGAGGTGGTGCCGGCACCTGCATGTTTCATGCTTCCCTCTCCCCCCATCCCCCCTCCAGAACCATCTCTGGCGATTCTCTGCCCTGAGTCCTGCGATTACCCCCTTGGGTTTCTCTTTTCCCTTCTTTAAAGCAGCTGTGCCACGAAGGTGTGCCTTTCTCAGCCGCGTGTGCTTTACTCTCACTCGTGTGTGATGGCATTGTCGCTCCATAAACACCGATCCTCAGATGTGGTCAGTTAAGTCATTTCCCCTCCCCTTAAGTCACTTGCACAGACAGCGTTCTGGAACAGGAGTAGTTGCGTTTCTATCGCCCCTGGGTCTGCCGTGAGCCGTCACCTGCTGCTTTAGGGTGGTAATGGTGCCGAAAACGGCGGTTTCTTAAGGTCATGGCTGCGGGCAGAACTTCAGGTATGGCCGGATGATGGTGAAGGTAGTACCTGTCGAAACTGCGCGGTGCATTTTCAAATAGATTCAGGGCGTCAGAATTCTCCGAAACCGGCCACACGATGCTTTCAGGGCAGCGGACTCTAATTCATCAGTGTCATATTTGTGATTCGGTCTCAGAGAAACTTCTATTGCCATTTACTTTCTCTGAGCCATAAAAAGGAACCACTCACGTGTAGCTATGGGCTCCCTTCAATAGACCTTCATTGTCCTTTTTTGATAGGAGGAACGAACGGATGAATTAGATACCTCCAATTCTAACATTTACTGGAAAAGATGAATTATATTTATTCTACAACAAGTAATAATGGGTAACCCATGTACAATAAAAAAAAAAAAAATCCAAGCAGGATAGCAAGTGGTCGAGATTTGCTATCTTTCAATATGCCTCTTAAGTGGTAATAGGATAACCCCTTAACATGTTGGGAGCCCATCAAGCTGCCCCTCAGACTTGACCCTGGGTGAAACAGGAAAGTCAGGTCTGCTCACAGCAATTCAACTTCTGCACCAGCCAATAATGAAGCGACCTGAAATAATATAAAACCCTTGGCTGCCGTTTGATGATTTTTGTCTGGGATAAGAGCAGAGATCCTGATTCGGACTCACAGTTCATTTCATTTTTCACTCCTGATGAGATCTCAGCTGTTATCTGATAAAATTGAACAACCATTACTAGGCTCTGCTGAGTAAAGCCCCTTGACTGCTCTTAACAGAAATCCTATACACTCCACTTTGTCAGCAGTTTTGAATCCATCGTCGTAACAAGATGATAGGAATAATCTTACCAACTGAGATTGACAGTTCATTTCAGAAATCAATATTTACAATTTACTTCTTTCAAAGTTCATTCGAGAGAAGATTCCATATTATCCCTCTCCAAATAAGCTGATCATATCTCAGTCGTCCCTGGAATGAGTTTTCCCAAAATGTGAATTTTTGGTAAAAATCAATGTCAGCATTGTGCACTTTAATCTCGCCTATGATGACAGTAAATCTTTATCTTTTTATGGGTAAACGCCAGTGGCTGCTGACACCATTTCCTCTCAGAACAAAGCTTGGTCCATGTGGACTGCAGTAGATACATGAGCTCTAATGTGGCTGGACATGTTTCACCGGGGTCATTAATCAGACGCACTGACAGCCACCTACCGACGCCAGGCTGCCGCCCGCCGCCCCACGCGCCGGAGATGGGCCGGGGGCTCGGCCCTCGGCGCGTGTTCAAACCCGAACACGGGCGCAGGGTGGCTCCACCGCGCGCAGGCGCGTTCGCAATTCATGTGCAAATAGGCCGGGGCGCATTTGCACGCGTGCACGGTGGGCTCGGGTGCACAGTCGTCCCCCGTTCGTTGTCAGGCTCCCCGCCGCTCTGCGGGCACCCGGGGCGGGCGACGTCGGCGGCGTCCCCCGCCACTGAGTGCGAAACCCACCCCACCGGCCGCGAGACGCCGTCCTTGTGGCTGCGGAGGCTCCGCCGTGCGCCGCTCCTGCTTGTTAAACAAAGTAGCTGCCACGGCGACTTGAAATCAGTGGAGGCGTCGCCGCGAGAAACTGAAATACGATGCGGCCTCTGTGAGGAATCGCGTCCTTGTTCCGTCTAAATGGCTGTGAGCTGGATGCGTTAGTGAATTCGGGTTCTGTGGAGCCGGTGCTCGCAGACAAGATAAAGCTGCAAACACAAAGGAAGGTAACACGCTCACACTAATTTATGAGGCCCCGGGCCGGCCCGGGGATGAGGGATAAGACAATAATGACCGGGGCAATTTCAAGCGGGAGAGAATGAGTTTCCCTTACATTTGGTAAGTAGTAAATACCATAGCTTTACAGAGAGGCAGGAAAACACCTGCATTAGGCTGGGCCTGATCTATATTTCCTAAAGAGTTGGGGAGATGGAGTCTGGGACTTCAAAGCGCCCAGTCCAGCGGCCCGAATCAAATTCATGCGTTTTTATTGGATTCAGAGGATTCGGGGTGTTTTTTTTTTTTTTTTTCTTTTGCGTGAAGCAAGAAAGAATAAACACATATTACATCGAAGCACGTGACAGACGCATAAACACTTTGAACGGTGAATTCAGATATTCATTGGATGTGGAACAAAGATCACTAATTTATTCTATCTAGGTGAATTGCATTGATGGAATGGATTCATTGCTTCTGAATGTATCTGCAACTTCTTAGGTATGAAAAATATTATTTTCTTCTCACTCAAAAAGGGATACGCCAAGTCTATGTGTTTCATATAACCCTCAGTTAGCTAATGAGACATCACCCTTGCCAACATTTACCAGAATAGTAACCAGTGCAAGATGTGTTCTTAGATTTCCAGTTAAATCAGATGTAACATTTTTAACAACTATTTCCGGTACACGGATAAAGGTTATATTAAATATCATAAGAACATCAAAGTGTAGATGTAAATATACTTTGTTTCTTCATGGTTGTGTTTTCTAGTAATTATTGGTTGGATCCCACCTCCAGTCAAACCACAGCCACCGGAAGACACGGAGCAAACCAGCAAATTGCATGTTGCAAATGGTATTTAAGCTTTTGGGATTTAACTGCATACACGAAGCCTTTGCAATATTCTGTCTCCTGAAATGTTGCATATCGTCCTTTTAAAAACTATATTTTAAAATGTTGATTCCCTGAGAGTGGGCAAAATGAGTTTCTTTTTTTTTTTTTTCCCCAAAAGAGGCACGTCGTCCTGAAACATTGTACCTGTCTATGTGTGTCTGCTGAGAAAAGAGGGTGAAATTCAGCCAGTCTGAAAATTGAAATCCATTTGGTTTGTGCGATCTTCCTAACTTCTTCTGTTGGAAGGTTATGTTTCTAATGGAAGCCTACTGCAGAGAAGCATGTGTCTAATTTATAGACCCAGGCTTATCAGTTTCTAAACCTATCTATTCTACTGGTTGTTAATAATTGCTTAGAAATAATCCCAACGCTGTCTTGCTCAGACACTTCGCTTAATCATAATTCAGCTGCTAATTTTGATTCCTTTTTAAATTCACAAGTGATCATAAAACATAGCCCCCATCTCCCTCCCTCACTCCCCCCCTCCCACCTCTCTCCCCCCTCCCTCTCTCACTCACTCATCTGGTGTCCAACCAGTGAATCTGAATCTGTCTTTCCCCCAAGCTTTTAAGAGGGTAAGGATGTAAGCCGTCTTGAGTAAGATGTGGGTAGAGAAATGACAGTATATCTTCTGCAATGAGTTGTTGAAATGTCACTCTGCACATAATCTTTCTTCAAAATAGTCCTCGATAATGTATCATGGCCTGGATCACTTTAAATGGTATTAAATAATGTCAAGGGATGAAAAGGTAGATTAATGAGTCAGGCAGATAGTCCACGATATTGTCTATTTCTGCCCAGCTGACACATTCAGGGAGCCCTGTGCGGGGGTGTGCTGGCACAGTCCCGACACTCACCTGTCCTCAGCCTGGAGATCACACATGTTTTTGGTCACAAGCAGCCACTATTCTAATTAAGGACGTTTCCAAGAGAAATTCGGCCTCAAAATCCCACGTGAACCCTGGTAGAGAATGAAATATTGTTTTATCTAAACACAAAACTTCCCGAGGATTCAAAACATGTTCCATGACAAGGCAGATTTTTTTTTTAATTTTTTTTTCAACGTTTATTTATTTTTGGGACAGAGAGAGACAGAGCATGAATGGGGGAGGGGCAGAGAGAGAGGGAGACACAGAATCGGAAACAGGCTCCAGGCTCCGAGCCATCAGCCCAGAGCCTGACGCGGGGCTCGAACTCACGGACCGCGAGATCGTGACCTGGCTGAAGTCGGACGCTTAACCGACTATGCCACCCAGGCCCCCCCGCAGATTTTTTTTTAATTTGTTATCATTGTAATACTTTTATATACTTGCTTAAACCATGTGTATATACTTGAAAGAAAGGTCAAATATCACCTTGTATAAATCACTTAATTCATAAATGATGATGGAAATTATAAGCCACCTGGAAGAAAAATTATGTGGACTCTTAGGTAAATTGAAAAAATACATGTATTTTCAAATATTTACCATTGTTGTGCACTATTTAATTAATATCTCACTTAAAATGTAAAAAAAATAAACTTTCATTTCTAAATAAATGAGTTCATCTGGGAGGTGAATAACGTTATTCATTATTCATACTTATAAGATGGATTTTTTTAAATTTTTATTTTTTTAATGTCTTATTCATTTTTGAGAGAAAGAGAGACAGTGGATGAGTGGGGGAGGGACAGAAAGAAAGGGAGACACAGAATCCGAAGCAGGCTCCAAGCTCTGGATTTTCAGCGCAGAGCCTGATGCAGGGCTTGAGCTCATGAACCGTGAGATCATGCCCTGAGCCGAAGTCGGATGCTTAACTGACTGAGCCACCCAGGCACCCCAAGATGGATTTTTTTTTTTTTTTTTTTTTTTTTTAGAGAGAGAGAGAGAGTGTGAGCAGGGTACAGGCAGAGGGAGAGAATCCCAAGCAGGTTCCACATTCAGCATGGAGCCCCACACAGGACTCAATCCCATGACCTGGGATCATGACCTGAGCAGAAATCAAGAGTTGATGCTCAACTGAGCCACGCAGGCGCCCCTGTAAGATGGATTTTAAAATAGTTTAACTATTACCCAACCCCCCCACCCTTATGCAAATTAGCAGATGGGGAATACCAAAATGAGGCGACAGAATAACAATGGAAAAACCTCAAGCTGTATCATCAGAAATGACTTTTATTAAACCTGCTACCCTGTTACATGAAGAAATTGAAGGAACGACAAAGACAATGGGGAATAGACCTGCCAATTAGAAGAAAATTGGTAATGAGATTAACTCAAGGATTTCTTCTGGAACATAGCACCTTCTACAGCACGTGACTTCTGACGGCTAAATCACCTCCCTGTTATGTCACTGGAACAAGATTCCATGGAAGCAGGAATCTCAGCGTCTTAGCCATGATGATACCACCCTTAATGTTGAGAAACAGGCTTGATGCGGGTAGTACTTAATAAATATTTATTGATCAAACCAATGGATGAATAAATTTTAGAATTCTACATGCATAATTCTCATTTTCTTTAGTATCATGTAGATCGTGGATCTGTTGCGTATTTGGTTGGTGATCTAAGTGGCATAACTCTAATGAGCTACCAATCATGTGATGTATTAAAATGGCCATAAGCAGCTCGCACCGGGGTTCTACGTGCTCTCTCCTATTCTTTTCTCAGCCCGCGGTTTGGAGAGCACAACGGTCAAGGTGTCCTCACATTCTCCCCCTGCTCCCCTTGCTCGTTACATGGGAGAGGATGATATTTTTTTTTTAATTTTTTTTTTCAACGTTTATTCATTTTTGGGACAGAGAGAGACAGAGCATGAACGGGGGAGGGGCAGAGAGAGAGGGAGACACAGAATCGGAAACAGGCTCCAGGCTCTGAGCCATCAGCCCAGAGCCCGACGCGGGGCTCGAACTCAGGGACCGCGAGATCGTGACCTGGCTGGAGTCGGACGCTCAACCGACTGCGCCACCCAGGCGCCCCAGGGAGAGGATGATATTTAAAAGCAGGAGGAAACAGGCATATTTTAAGAACTATCTTTTTTTTTTTTTTTTTTTTTTTTTTTTTTTAAAGCGAAGGCTACGAACGGCTTGTACTCGAATGAGAGCAAACTCCTGGGATTCTGGTTAGAGAAAGACCAGATCTACAGAGGACCTGTAGAATTAACTAATGAGCTGAGGAGGGTCGAGATGATCTCAGGATAAGGACAACCCCTTCTACGGAATTTATAAATCACAGAAGCCGTTTCAAGAGTGCGACCACAAAAATACAGAATTTGATTAGATTGTTCAAACTACCTCATTGTGTTACATAGCACTAAATTCTTGATTGGCTTAGATGGCAGATATACTCTAATCCCTGCCTACAATAAAATGATTCAGCATTTAAGGATGAATTTAAGGATCACGCTGTACAAGTTTTCTACGCATAAATGGATATATATCGGTACATTACACGATCGAAGACAATACAAAAATTAGTGTTTGCCGTGAGGGGCAAGCGTGGGCTTCCCCACGGCGTGGTGGCTGGGTATCTGGAACCTGTGTCCCAGGAGAACCAGGCTGAGCCGTACCACTGTTTTGAGCAGCCCCTGACAAGAAAGACACTTGAAACTTGATATATCTGTGAAGTCTGACTCTACTAATTTCTGTGGACCTAGAAAGCCTGTTTTACTGTTTGGAACCTCATAAGGAAATGCTTCATCAAACAGATTTTTTAAAAAAATGAATTCTATTGTTCTATCGGGGAGATTTTTGTCTGTCCCATGTCACCGCTTTGTAAGACCTTTGAAATTACGTCTTTCCACCCCTGCGTCCTATGTACCTCAGCATCCCCTGCGATGGAGTAGAACCCTACAACTTGGAAACTGAAACAAAGCGAATCCCATCCCTATTAAGGCAAATAGCGCCTTATTTAAACATGAACAAATCTGCCATATGCTAATGGTTAGTATTACAAGTGGTGTCTGTGTCCTTTTATAGTACGGAGCCAAGAGTAGGTTAGCTAGTGGGACAAATGCCGGAGTGAGAATTCCCCGTTCTCGTCCCAGATCCCCTCCTTGGCAGCCATAGCCCGAGTGAAGTCCTACTCCCATTTGATCTGTGTGTCTTCATCTGGAAAATTGGAAGCTGGATTAAGTGACCTTAGGTACCTTCGCCCGGTCCAGCTCGTTGTGATGGATCAGGGAGATGAAACGCTCATCTTGACTCCTACCACTTGGGCGGCCAAGACTGGAGTGTGGGTGCGTATTTCTGAGCACTTACGGCACCGATATCCACAACCTCACGATAGCTACCTTTTGATTTATGTGTGCTTGCATTTCTAGCTCCTTTGGCTGGCTGTATTTGGGATTTGTTGACATCTACCATTTACAGCGTCAGCAAATTGCCATAGGGACCTGTCACACGTGGCCTGGATGAAAGGAGGGGCATAGTGTGTTCATTACAGCTCATCCTGAGACTGAAAATACACATCATTGCACACCATCCCCGATTCGTACCCGGAATGGTAATGTCCTCAGCTTTTGTTTTCCCTCAGTCGGAAGCTTTTGGTAAGGCTCTGTCTATAATCAAGCCAAAAAGTGTTCTATGGGGAGACAGCTCTAACAAATTGGTATCTCAATGACACCTGCTGGAAGCTCGGTGGGAAAAGAAATGCTGCGTGTCAGTGGGGAAAGTGAGGCAAAGCTTCTGGGAAATTGGAGCTTGAATTCCCTGTCCCAGTAAAAACAATGTACTTAAGACCAAGATGTGTTATATATATATATATTTATATATATATATATATATGTGTGTGTGTGTGTGTGTGTATTTTTTCATGCCTTTGTGTGACATTATTAAAAACCAGAGGCCGATATTATTTTAAAAAGAGGTTTAAGGTAAAAAACACACAGTGAACAAAATGAGACAAGAAGGCATCCTATCTAACTCTAAAAATTATAGTAGTAACACATTTGATGATGGGGGATGACAATTTTGCATGATGATGATTTTAATGTGAATGAAAAAGGCAGGTGCAATTAATAGACACTTCTTTATCGGGTATCATACATGTGACTATTTTTCAGGGACGATTCTCCATGCGAGAGTTCACAAAAGAAGCCTTCTGAACTTGCATTGTCTCAGTTTTACGGTAGAGAGGTCAGACTGGGTTGCAAGAGCAAAAAGGAAATATACATTGCATTGCCAGCAGGCTCCCGAGTACAATGAAGTAGAAAACAAACTGCTAAAGGTCAAGCCTGCCATTCACTAAATGTCCAAAAGGGAAATTTTGATTTTTTTTAAAATAAAAGGTAATTTGATCCATCACGGCTGAATGTTACATTAGAAGATGCCCCACTTTGCCCTGATATAAACACAATAGTGCTTCGAGGAACAATACCCAGGAAAACCCTCGGGTCTCAGTGAATATATTGATTTCATCTGAGTTAATAAACGTGTAACAATGAAGCCCGCTAATCAGGGGCCCATGGCAGAAATACCACCCTATCCTCCTGAGAAATGTGCGATTTCTTTATTCATATTCACAGACCCCAACACGGCCGCAACAAAAGAACTTTTCAAGTTCTTGAGGGACTGTCAGTCAAGATTCCGGTTTAGTTGGAGACAAGAGAAGATTGTTGATTAGTTTATGAACGCCAAAAAAAAAAAAAAGAAAAAGAAAAAGAAAAAAGACTCACAGATAGATTCAGGAGATGCAGCCGACCTATTAAAGATAAACAAAACAAATCAAGGCAAACAAAATCTACTGCGTGACCAAACGCTAATTCGATTTTCAGAGCTGAGATCTTATGCAAACTTTTCCTTCTGTACGGTTCATTTGTACCTGAGACTGCTATATCCTAGTTAGCAGTCAGGGTGTGTTTCTTCAGCCCCCAAACAACCCCTGAAGAGCTACTTCTGTCTCTACCAAATGGTCCCACTGAGGAAACCAACATGTCAATCACTTTTAAAATTCTTGGACAGACACTCTGCACCTGTTACTACCCGGGGAGCCAGGGACGCAGGTCCAAACTCCACTGACTGGTGGTTTGACCTGCCGGCGAATTAAATGACTCAGGCTTCAGCCTCCTCACGTGGGGAAGGGCGCCGTTGTCTTCCAAGGCCACGGCCACGTCTTGATTTTTAGGAATCAACTGACTGAACTGGATTTAATATTCTAATTCAAAGCCCAGCTTCCATGTGGAAACAGATCCAAATTTCTTTGCATTCTGCAACCCAAAATAGAATTTTAACAGCTGTTCTAACCTTATATAATTATAGTCTCGTTTTCTTCTATGCAGGTGACCGTGACGTCTGTGCCTCAGGACACAGGGCACACTGATGCTGCAGGAGGGTTTTGTCTTGCTGATCAAAGCCCTTAGTCACATAGAAAATGAGAACTTGATTATGAAACTGGCGCAAAATAGTGACCTAATACTCTGAGACAGGTATATATTCTTAGATAGTGTTATAACTTGTCATGTTTTTTATTGTGTTATAAAACACAACATGAGATCGTGTGTGTATAAAAATAACGTGTCATTGTGTTGACTGACACACTGTCATCCCTCAAGCGCCTGTGTCTGAGCCTTCTTTGATGACCTACGTTTGTTTCTTCTAGATCCTGGAAGTTATCAGCCTTAATCTTTACAGATTTTAATAGAGTTATTGTTCTCTCCCCTACTGACCCTAATTTAAAATATACACATAAATTTTTTTTAATTTTTTTTAACGTTTATTTTTGAGACAGAAAGAGACAGAGCATGAATGGGGGAGGGTCAGAGAGAGGGGGACACAGAATCTGAAACAGGCTCCAGGCTCCGAGTTGTCGAGCCGACGCGGGGCTCGAACCCACGGACCGCGAGATCATGACCTGAGCCGAAGTCGGCCGCTTAACCGACTGAGCCACCCAGGCGCCCCTACACATATATTTTTAGAAGTTCAGCTGTTCTAGATGAAACATTGATCTCTTGTTTAATCCTTTATCTCATCGTTCAGAGCCCCTCTCCTCTCCTTTCATTTCCTTGGGCTCAGGGTCAATTTGTTGTCGCTCTTTCTTTTACCTAGGACACCCTAGTAGCTATGGGATACTTGGTGATGGGGGTTGTTTACTTCTGAGTGTAAATAATGGCTACAGAGGCTTAAAACTATAGGCATAAGTCACCCTACAGCAGGCAAGGAAAGAAAACAACAACAACCACCACGAAACATCCTTACAAAGGTAATTTAGTGGGTACTCTCTTGTAAATCATCGAGAAGTCTCAGTTTACAGGCATCTCCCTCACTTGTCATGCCATGGCATAAAATCCCCCAATCTCAGATCTATTCCTACGCCTTCCTGTTTCTTTACTTCTTTGGTGGTTGTTGTTGTTGTTGGGGCCGGGATGATCGAGTGTCTCTTGATATTCAGGAAATAGCCTTGAAATAGCCAGTCTTCCAGGGGATTGACTTTCCAAGGACACTGCCAACGTGGGAGAGTTGGAGCTTGATGGGATCAGACACGAATTAGATGTCTGCAGCAGATACAGGAGAGTAGAAAATTAGCGTGATCTCGAGCAATTCCCCTACACTCCCTCAGCCTCCGCTTAATTATCTGGAAAGTAGGGGTGAGCACATGTCCTCACTGGGCTCCTGGAGGATAGTCAGAGGTGGCCCTTCAAGCTTTTCACCGGAAGCACTCAGCGGGCACTCGAGTGTGACTACCTGAAATTATCCTGAATGTACCATCTTACAAATTACCCCAGGTTAGGGAGAATCAGAGGCAGGAGAAAGAATGTTTCTTCTCTCGCCCACCCTTCCTAAACAGAGCCACAGCTTAAGATATTGAGGCCGGCTCTTTCCCACTCCGCTTCGAATGGTGACGGTCAGCCCTGGAAAGGAGAGAGAACGGAGGCGGGCAATCGCTTCTTCTGACGGCGGACTCCCCAAACCCCCACTGAACGCGCAATCGCGCATTTAATGGGAAGAAGAAAGCGTGGCCCCGAGCACAGCACAAAGCACAAAGCTCTGTTACAGAGAACAGTCTCTGACTAATTTATCTCATTTCGCTCATTCATCTGCCAGTCGATATTAAATGGCTAGAGATCTCTGAGTAGAGAGGGAAGACATCCGCCCATCTTTTGTTCTGCGCAATAAAAGTAGAGCGGGAGAGATGTCATGGGAAACGCGTGTGCCATTTGGGGGAGAGAATGCTTGGGAGAATTGGGAAGAAGAAATAAACAGTTTCTACGCTGAAGGGAATAGGAGCGGAAAGCACAGCACACGTGGCCGCTGGAACCCCGCTCTCCAGGCCGAGCGCTTCGGGGATCCTCCTGTTTGCCGCAGTTTCCCCCTCTTGCTTTTCTTGTCTTTGCAGGACGTCGCTGAAGGGATCACAGCTGGAAATTGCTTGTGCCTGTCAGTTGATTGTGTCGTGAGGAGGCCGGTGGGGCTGGGAGCTGAAGATCTCTATCCGGCATGGAGCAGATTGAAAGGCAGGGCGATGCAACTGAGCCGCTAGCTCCCGACCTGCTTCCTGACCTTGGCCTCCAGGCCGGCCGCCCTCCCGGGGAGGCAGAGGTAAAGCTCCCGACGCACTTTGTCCAGATCCAACGCGGCCTTGACCGGCACCCCCGCTTTGCCAGGGGCCCGACAAGAATCAGCAGGTCTGAGGACGGGCGTGTGGACTGCTTGGATTCTGTTCCATTTTTTTTTTTAATTTTTTTTCAACGTTTATTTATTTTTGGGACAGAGAGAGACAGAGCATGAACGGGGGAGGGGCAGAGAGAGAGGGAGACACAGAATCAGAAACAGGCTCCAGGCTCTGAGCCATCAGCCCAGAGCCCGACGCGGGGCTCGAACCCACGGACCGCGAGATCGTGACCTGGCTGAAGTCGGACGCTCAACCGACTGCGCCACCCAGGCTCCCCCTGTTCCACTTTTTTATTAGATAATGCTCCTCTCTCCAGGGACCGGAAAGACTCGCCTCATAATAAGATAGAAGGTCAAGCAGCCTACACTCACTTTTTCTACCAAGTAAAAAACACAAAAGCCGTAAAGCTGGTAGCTCTTTGCTCCCTTGTTGGCTTATCTTTGGGGTGGGCTCAGCTCAGGGATGTTCCTGATGAGGTCTCTTGGACTTTGATAAGAATTAAGCAAGCGACGCTGATTCCCAAAGATGCATTTTCAGGTGCTACAGGCTCAAAATGTAGCATTTCAGATCAACAAAGTTTTCTCTGTTGCAGGGAAAAGTGTTATTTCCTTTCCTCCAGCCGGGATCACAGGTAGAGCTAAAGGGCCAGCAGGCTGGGAGGGACGGTCGTATGTATGATCCACGTGAAAGCAACATACCCGATCGTAGGGTTACGACGATAGCCTGTCAGGTCATGGCCCCCGTTGTCGTCACAAGATGCTCTGCATGCACATGTGGTATCGGGACAGCTGCTGTGTTGACAGTTCCTGAAAATTTAAGAAGAGTCTACATGCTCTTTGAAGGCACAGTGGGAGGAACCTGCCGGAGCCACAGGGTAGTTTGCAGTCAGGACGATTCGGTGCTGCAGCGCGACGTGTAGATTCTCGCCACTGGGGCCTCTCCACGGTGCCCGGCTCTCCAGCCACCCGTCCGCGCTCCTCACGGCTCACCCACGTCCCCTTCTCGTCCCCGATGTTGTGGACCTGATGTCACACAGCCTTGCAGTTCCACTGATGACATCTCGCTCTCGGTCTGTGTGACACATTCGGCCACTCAAAGACAAAGACCACTCGGTTGACCTGTCACAACGGTGAGCCAGCTCACGGCCTCCCAGCCACATGGGAGATCTCGGGGCTGGGGCTCGTCTTGGCCAATAGCGCAGGCAGAGGCCAAGTGGTTCAGGGCCGGCTTTAGGGACTGTTGTCTCAGTGGGAACTGAGTGGGAGCCCTTAGGATATAATTTCAGTGTGTTTTTCATGTAGATGAGTAACTTATCATCCCAAGTCTCATTGCACAGGAAAGTTTTTCCAGGGACTAGAAACTTTCAGCTCGCCTGTTAACTTATTCCCATCCTGCTCATTAGTGGAATGCGTTAGCAAGCAGGCTGAAAGCTTTTCTACATCTTTTAACTGTCAAAAGACTACATCATGCTCACAATAATATTATGGGCAAAATTATCCAATTTAAAGACGCAGATTTTCGGGGTGCCTGGGTGGCGCAGTCGGTTAAGCGTCCGACTTCAGCCAGGTCACGATCTCGCGGTCTGTGAGTTCGAGCCCCGCGTCAGGCTCTGGGCTGATGGCTCGGAGCCTGGAGCCTGTTTCCGATTCTGTGTCTCCCTCTCTCTCTGCCCCTCCCCCATTCATGCTCTGTCTCTCTCTATCCCAAAAATAAATAAATGTTGAAAAAAAATTTTTTTAAATAAAATAAATAAAATAAAGACGCAGATTTTCAGTAAGGATTAAAAATGTCAATAATATATGATCGCATGCACACAAATAAAACTACAGATTCCTGAAAGGTTGCATGTATATTCATGGAAAAAATATACAGAGGGCGGATAAAAAAAACTTTCAAATAAAAGAACTCTACTGTGGGTATACTAGTATCAGCCAAAATAGGTTAATATAATAGGTATTACGGGAAGGGGTCCCTTTGAGTAGTTGAAAGATGAAATACTAAATCTGTGTTAAAAGGTAACAAGTTTAACCTTGATATACCTAACAACAAAAAAAAAGTGAAATGATACAGCAAAATCTATGATTTTAATTCTAATGGATGATGTTATCAGACTGTTCTTAACAATTGATAGATCAGATGAAGCAAATAATAATAGTAATAATCATAATAAACCAGAAAACATAAGGTGCAGCTGCCTATATGATTAACAAACCTGAGATAGTGGCTACATGTAGGATATATCGTCCCTCATTATGGAGACTACACTTTCTTTTTAGTCACAGATGGAACTCATGTGAAAACTCCTCAAATATCATGCCGTCAAGTAAATTTCAACAAGCTGTAGAGAAGTGATAAAATACAAATGGGTAACATAACATAACCCAACATAACACTTGGAAATCACTTACCAGGAGAAAACCAAAACGAAGATGCGTATGAAAAGTGAAAACTTATGTATAAATATTGATACACACACACACACACACACACACACACACACACACTAAAATGACTTGATGTAAAAAGAAATAAGGGGGGGGGACAATGGATAGCACAAATAACTACATGATAATTAAAATGCAACTTATCAAAACGTGTATTCAACACAAAATGTAATAGAAAGAATTTCTGCATAAACCCAAAGGAAGAAAAAGTGAAATTATAAAGTGCAGAAGTTAGTGATACAGTAACTTATGTCAGCAAAGAAATCTCTTCAAGATATACAATTTGCTGGAATGCCTGGGTGGCTCAGTCAGTTAAGCGTCTGGCTTCGACTCAGGTCATGATCTCAAGGTTTACAAGTTCGAGCCCTGCATTGGGATCTGTGCCAATAGCTCAAAGCCTGGAGCCTGCTTCAGATTCTGTGTCTCCTTCTCTGCCCCTCCCCCACTCACGCTCTGTCTCTGTCTCTCTGTCTCTTAAAAATAGTCATTAAAATGATTTTTTAAAAAAAGATCTAGAATTTGTCAAAATTATACTATTATGTGAAAATTTCTCAAAAGAAAGTGAAAAGCATTATTAGTCCTGTGACAATTAAAGACATTGAATCAGTAAATTCTTCCCACCAAGATCTTAGGATGATGTAGTTTTACAAGTTAGTTCTAACAGGGAGATAATTCCAAGCTCACACACAATCTTTCAAAGACTAAAAAATGAGGGATCATTCCAAAGTTAATTTTTAGGGAACTACAACTAACAGGGCAATCAAAACCAAGTAAAGACAAATCAAGATTAAGAATAAAAAAGCTAAGTGTCCCCCTGGAAAAATGGCCAGATCTTTCTCAAAACACAAGACAAAAGTTCTCAGGAATATATTAGAAAATTTACTCTTGCAATATATTAAAAAGATCATAATGATAGAGTTGAGTTTATTCCATAAATGCCAGGTTGGTTCAATGTGAGAAGATGTATTAATGTCATTCACTAAATCAATGGAGTACAGTAGAAAAAGCCTAAATGACCTCTATAAGAATGTCAGAAATTCAGAAGAAAATGTCAATGAAACTTATATTCATTCATGTTTTTTTAAAAAAACCTTAGCAAACTAGAGGTATAAGATACATTTTATAAACTTATAGAGGAAATTTACAATCAATAAAAAAGAATTACTAAAACTATTCTCTCTATAGTTAGAGCAAAATGGAACCAAATGTCGAGAATTTTATTTGAAATTTACAGGGGCTCTTTCCAATGCAATAGGATAAGAAAACGAATACATTACAATAATTAAAAAATAAATAAATTTATGATTGCCTACAGTAAAATCAAGAGGTTCTATGGATTACGTGTCAAAATCTATAAGACGTTTAATAATAATTGCAAACATTACATGCAATTGTCAATTGTATCTCCATATTCCAGAAGGAAATAGAAAATATAATTACTATTTACAATGGCTATAAAATAATGATACCTGAGAATAAATAAAATAAAAGATTTGTAATAGTAACCTATATAGCAACCTATACAATTTAATTGAGAAACATTTAAAAGGACAAATAAAAGGGGCCCCCCGGGTGGCTCAGTCAGTTGGGCGTCCGACTTCAGCTCAGGTCATGATCTCACAGTCTGGGAGTTCAAGCCCCGCGTCGGGCTCTGTGCTGGCAGCTCAGAGCCTGGAGCCTGCTTCGGATTCTGTGTCTCCCTCTCTCTCTGCCCCTCCCCCACTCATGCTCTGTCTCTCTCTGTCTCTCAAAAAATACATAAACATTAAAAGAAATGATTGAAAATGTCCAGTTTTGGGGAGCACCTGGGTGGCTCAGTTCTTTGAGTGTCTGACTTCGGCCCAGGTCCTGATCCCACACTTGTGGGTTTGAGTCCCGCATCGAGCTCTGTGCTGACAGCTCAGAGCCTGGAGCCTGCTTCAGATTCTCTGTCTCCCTCTCTCTATGCCCCTCCCCCACTCTGTCTCTCTGTCTCCCAAAAATAAATAAACTTTAAAAAGATTATTTAAAAAGTCCAGTTTTTCTCAGATTTATGCATAGAATCAATGCAATTCAGATAAAAAATCTAGCTTTTGAGGACTGAAACTTGACACGTGAATTCCAAAATGTAGGTGTTAATGAAGAAACAAAAGCTATTCAAAATATTCATTTTTAAAAAGGCCTTGCATACCATCGGGAAAAGGGTAGTCTAGTAAGTAAAACATGAAGAGAAAATTGGTTCGCGATACAAGAAAAAAATGAAATTCGATTCTTACTTAAAACGTAAAGCAAATATCAGTTACAAATGGATTAAGTACGCAAATATGAAAGTCAACCTTTCAGGTTAAACCTTTACGACCGATTTTTGGGGAGGAGTTCTTGAATCAAGCCAACAGAAATGCGAATCATAAAGAAAAAAAATAATACATTTCACAGAACGAAATGAAGGGCAGCAAAGGATCGGCAAAGTAAATGAGAAAAAAGCCACAAACTGCAGAGTATTTGTTATATACAGACTAGACAAGAGATTTGATTTCAGAATTTATGCGGAACTCATATATATCACTAAGAAAACGTCTAAAAATTTGGCTGAAAAATGGGCAGAAATATAAATAGGCAATTCACATAAGAGAAAACACAAATGGCCATAAAGTACGTGAAAGTCGCTCGATCCCTTTTGTAAACTAAGAAATGGAAAAAAATATGAAATTACATTTATTTCCCCCAACTTATGTATCTGAAATTGCCAAATATCTACAAGAGCCTAGTGGAAGACACACACTGCCTATCAGAGTATAAATCGCACACCAACTCTTGGGGGAAACGATGCTCATTTTCCACCAAATTAAAAGGCAGTCCTGCCCTAGGACCCACAGTCCCGTTTGACCTCAGACCCCGGGGAAGCTCGGGCACACAGCCACCAGGGAACATTCCGGGAGCAGCACTCTTTGTAGTAGTAAACACTGAAAATACCCAACTGCACACCGTGTAAGTCAGTTTTCAGTCCCTGAAATAACGACTGTATGTTCACACACGTCCGCACGGATCATTCCCAAGTGTGACCGTGAACAAGAAAAGACAACCACGGGGAAAAAGACCTACGTTTGATGCTATTTGCCTCAAGTTAAACAACTAAAGCAATTTTTGGTGGAAAAAAAATGATATTACAAAATACTGTCACAAGAAATTCTGGCTGATGGTTTCTTTAGGGGTTAGAGAGGAAAACAGAAGAGACGGGGACACAGAGGCATTCACAGAGGCCAGTGTTGCCCGATTTCTGGGCTTGGTGTTGAGTGCTGGTCAGTTAAACTGTAACACCTCATAGCCTGGCTTTCTCCTCTCTGTTTTCACCAGGTATTTATTCCGGCCTGACCTTTCTCAGTCTTGTCTCTTTCGTAGTGACGTGCTCTCTCACTTTGCCTCGCTAATTTTAACTCATTACTTAGGTCTCATATTAAACATCATTTCTGCAGGAAAGCCCTTTCTTAATCTCCAGTATAATTTAGATTAACCTGATGCAATGTCTTTATAGGATCCTATACGTGTTCCTAGGAACCCTCTTGACAATTTCACTTACCCATGAGATTGTATTTCCCATTAGACTGTGACCCCATATCTCACCAGAGCTAGTGCAATAATGTCCCCAAAGTGATCCCTGCTCCATGACTGTCTCCCTCCAACCCATTCAACACACCAGCCAGTGTTCCCGATACATGTGGTAAAGTATGGGGTATCTGGGGGGCTCAGTCGGTTAAGTGTCCGACTCTTGGTTTTGGCTCAGGTCAAGATCTCACCGTTTGTGAGTTCAAGCCCTGCGTTGGGGTCTGTACTGACAGTGTGGAGCCTGCTTGGGATTCTCTCTGTCTCTGTCTCTCTCTCTCTGCCCCTCCCCTGCTCATGCTCTCTCTCTCTCTCTCTCAAAAGAAATACATAAACTTAAAACAAAATTAAAGTCTGACTTCTTACACGTGGGTGGCTTTCCCTTGCGCTTAAGACAAACTCCAAAGTTTCAAGCCTGAAAAGCCTTATTCTCTCTGCTTATCTTGCGTTGTCTCCCCAAATCCACCCTTGCTCACCAAGTTCAAGGTATACTGATGATCTTCCAAGTCCTCTAAATGCATCTCCTGACTTTGATGTGCTTTTTCATTCAGGGAAAAAGCACTCACATTTCAATGCTGCATTTATGTCTCTGCCCAAAGAGAACTCTCTTGGCCACCACTGTTTAATCACAGCAATAAATATTTAGTTGAATGGCGAGTTTTTAATCTGTCTGACCTTACTGAAGTGCAGACTCTGTGAAGTCCATGACCATGTTCGTTTCTGCATCTGTGGCCCCTGGTCAACACCGAGTCCGCGATGCTCAGTAGTACTTTTTGATGAACGCCGGTCAAAGAAACAGAGGTGGGGCACATGTGGCGATCTCAGAGAAATTACAGGTGGCTCACCTGACACTTTCAGATAGGAAAGTTTTGGAAGAAAAATTGGAGGCCAAATGACTTGGCATAGCCAGGTCAAGAGTACAAACTGACGCATTTTTTCCCCACTTCTTTGGCAGTTAGAACTGTAAGTAGAATTTTTGCTAAATGTAACTGTCAGTTTTATGTTCACAGATGAGAGATGGGGGGGGTCTGGAAATGGAGGTACCAACTTGGAGGCTATGGTACATGTTACCGTGTGAGCTGGTGAGAGCCCGAGTTGATTCCACTAGGCTGGAAATGGAAAAGAATGAAGAGGGGATGAACAAAAGAAGAAATGAATAGATGTGTCGACTGCCTGGATGCGGGTGGAGATTCGAGGGGGGATCAAACACGCTGCCTGTATTTGCGCCCAGCGGAGAAAGGGAACAGCATTAATCAATGAATCAGAGGTGGGGCTGATTTGGAGTAAGTCGGCTGACTTTCTTTATAGGCATATTGAATATATATTGAATATATTGACGTGGGTTGTATCAACAGGAGGTTCCAGCTTGCTCGCTAAAGCCTTCAAACAGCTATCAATCGTCCCGGAGTCAGAGACGTGGGCTAATTAAGGAAACAACAAATCAGAAGATTATTATTCATTTTCCAGAGAAATCAGGACTTGCAGGGCTCTTTATTGGAATAGCAAAACGGGTTCAAAGAGGATTCAATGAAATGCAGTCTCTTATTATTACTTCTAGGTATATGAAAGATGGGTGGGCTGTGTGAACATGAGCGAGTGTCTGTTCTGTAGTCCGTAAAATTTGAATATGCAAAGTATCCATCGGGTTATTTTTGAAAATTACGAGTCAAGGAGTAAATGCATGTGCAGATAGTAGCAGAGGCTGTAAGTATTCAACCGGGATTAGTTGCTATTATGATTAGAGCCATGGCCTCAACATATTAACCCCCACCGTTACAACAAACCCCATTCACGTCAGCCAATTTAAGTAGGTCACTATTCTATGCAATAAATATCTTTAAAGTATGGATACATGCATTACCAAATTCCCCTTAAGAATGGTTGCCGAGTAAAAATTAGAATTCTCATCAGTAGCAAATAAATGTATTCACTCCTTGGTACCTTGTCAGACACCTATATTGAGATAGATATAGATATAGATATAGATATAGATATAGATATAGATATATAAATGGATATATACACATTATATATATGGATATATATGGATATATATTAAACTTATATTTTATCTATGTAATTTATATAGGTAAATAATGTATATTATACTCTAAATGTAGATTTTTAACAGGCTCTTGTGCAGAACAAAAGTTTTTACAAATTTTATTGAGTCTGGTATAACTCATTTTTCCTTTTATGGACTGTGCCTTTGCTTGAGCCCTAGATTCCGAAGATGTTTTCCTATCTTTTTTTCCTAAGAAGTTCTATAGTTTCATGTTTTACCCTTGAGTACATTATTCACTTTGAGTTAATTTCTGTGTGAGCTTTAAGGTGGGGTGAGGTTCATTTTCTGCACCTTTGTCGGAAATCACTTGGGCGGACTTGTGAACCTCGATTTCTTTGTTCTCTCTACTGTTCAAATGATACTTGGGTCTATTTCTTCACAGATATACTGCAGTCCTGATTATGCAACTATGTAATAAGGCTTGAAATTGGGTATATAGATTCTCTCACCTTATTATTTTTTTAAGTTATTCTAGCTATTCTCCTTTTTCTGCCTTTCCACGTAAATTTTAGGATAAACTTGTCTATATCTACAAATTTTCATTCTGCAATTTTAGTGGGAAATCTATGACACCTGTGTATCAATTTGGAAAGTACTGACATATTTTTGGTTCAGACCATACAAATCATACACATGCCTTTTTGGATTTATACCTCAATATTTCTCTTTTTTTTTATCGATGTGAATGTTATTTCCTTTTTAATTTTGATGCCTATCCATTGCCATATATAGAAATACAATCGATTTTGGGGTTTTTTTTGTATCCTGCGACCTTGCCAAACTCACTTATTAGTTCTAAAAGTTTTTGAAGGTCTTTGAAATGTCCTAAATAGACAATTATGACATCTGCAAGTAGGGGCTGTTTTCTTGATTTCTTTATGGTCAGCATACTTTTTATTACCTTATTGTATGGATAACATTTCCACTGTAAGGAACATCCTTATTGTATGGATAACATTGTTCCCAACCGTGGAGGAATGTAGTAACTCGTGTGCCCACAGGTAGTCAGTCCCATGTCAGTTAGAGGCTTTCTGTGGGCGCTCTACCAAACTGATTAAGCTGTTCCTCTGTTCCTATTTCCCTGAGTTTTCAACTCTTGGTTCCAACAAACAGGTGTCAATTTTTGCCAAATGTTTTTGTACACCGATTAATATGATCAGGTGATTTTTACTTGTAAATTTGAGTGATGCTTGCTTAGGTAATAGAAAATTACAGAAAGCTCATCACTTTTCTTTAAAGATACTGGTAAATATTATTTTATAATTTTTTTATTTTTATTTTTATTTTTTTAACGTTTAATCACCTTTGAGAGACAGAGAGAGACAGAGCATGAGCGGGGGAGGGGCGCAGAGAAGGAGACACAGAATCTGAAGCAGGCTCCAGGCTCCGAGCTGTCAGCACAGAGCCTGATGCGGGGCACGAACTCACGAACTGCGAGATCATGACCTGAGCCGAAGTCGGAAGCTCAACCGACTAAGCCACCCAGGCACCCCTATAAACTTTTTTACACATGAAATATATTGGGATCATTTTCACAGGCCAATCAGTAGCTTTCTACAAATGAATTGTTTAACGGTTACATAATAGTTCATCATAATTATAATAGAAACATCCTACTTAGACATTTAGATGATTGTGAGTTGTTACTTTTTTAAGTAACTTTTTAAAATAATTTGATTCACTACATATATATATATGTGTATGCATATGTATATATATATATATGATTATGTCCTTAAGATAAATTTCTACAAATAGAATTCTTCTGGAAAGGCATTTATATTTTTAGAATTTACACCATTCATTGACATATTTTCAAAAAAAATTAATGTTTATTTGTTTTTGAGAGAGAGAGAGAGAGAGAGAACGAGCAGGGGAGGGGCAGAGAGAGAGGGAGACACGGAATCCAAAGCAGGCTCCGGGCTCTGAGCCGTCAGCACAGAGCTCGATGCGGGACCTGAATTCACCAACCATGAGCTCACGACCTGAGCTGAAGTCAGACGCTTAACTGACTGAGCCACCCAGGTGCCCCCATTCACATATTTTCAGAGCTTTAGTTAACAAGTCACTGTGTTACTTGTGAGCTAATGAGCATATTTTAAGCGCATGGAATATCAAATTAGTGATAATTTGAATATCAAATTAGTGATCATGGAAATACAAAGTTACCACATCCTCTTTCTGTGTCTGTTTATAGATGTATGTAGTCCAATGTGCGTCTTCGTTTACACCTGTGTTTTCTTTGTTAGATAATAAAGTTGGTCAAACGGCTACTTTGTCGGCAGCTAATATGGTGATTAAAACAAAATTTAAGACATATTTGTTAAATCAATGTTTTTCTTTAACATGTTTGAATAATTATAAAACTACTAAATACTCAAAATATAAAATACAGTTGCTTAAAGATTAGCATTTAAGTGGGGCGCCTGGGTGGCTCAGTCGGTTGAGCGTCTGACTTTGGCTCAGGTCATGGTCCCACGGTTTGTGAGTTCAGGCCCCGCGTCAGGCTCTGTGCTGACAGCTCAAGCCTGGAGCCTGCTTCAGATTCTGTGTCTCCCTCTCTCTCTGTCCCTCCCCTGCTTGCGCTCTATCTCTCTCTCTCAAAAATAAACATTTAAATATGTTTAAAACATTAAAGATTAGCATTTAAGTTACTTGAAACTCACAACTAAGAAATAGACACTAAAAACGGCCTGAAATAGACAAGAGACTCCTGGTCTCCCCATCAGAAAGACCTGACTCTGAATGTGCCCTGCTTGGGGTCCCTTCTTTTCCAAATACTGTGGGAGACAAATGCTAAGATAGTTGTTCCATTACCCCCTTTCCAGGTTTTAATCGTTTCAGAGCAGTTTTATCAACTGACAAATTTTTATTTCAAAATGAGTATGATATAATTTTCAGCACACACACACACACACACACGCCCAGAGCTGGAGTCAAACTAGCCCCAAATATACCCGATCACCCTTCCTAGCATTTGGGCATTATAGAATCTCCTACCTCTCATCTCTAGCTTCCTGCTTTGGGTATGGCTTATGTGCATGTTTACGTTGTCATATATTTTCAAGGACATATTGGTTGAATAAATAGGAAAGACTGAACAAGTCTTTCGCAAGAACTGATAGGACAGAACCCCATTTAAGAAGGAAATGATATGGCAAAAGTACTGAATTTTTTTTTCAACGTTTATTTATTTTTTGGGACAGAGAGAGGCAGAGCATGAACGGGGGAGGGGCAGAGAGAGAGGGAGACACAGAATCGGAAACAGGCTCCAGGCTCCGAGCCATCAGCCCAGAGCCTGACGCGGGGCTCGAACTCCCAGACCGTGAGATCGTGACCTGGCTGAAGTCGGACGCCTAACCGACTGCGCCACCCAGGCGCCCCAAAAGTACTGAATTTTTAAAACTAATGGATTATCTTGCAACGATGTGCAAAGTGGACATAGAGGCTAACGGTGATGAGGTCTCCAAGAAGATCCTTGGATTCAAGGATCGAGTGACAAAAGCCTGAGTTGGGACCATGACAAAGAGGAAAACTAGGTAAAGTTCGGTAAGGAATGTTGGCACATTATTCTTATAAGGAAAGAAGCAAAGTTAAAGAAAAGATGTTGGCAAAATGAACCGGCAGTATGAGAAAACTATAAACATCTCAGACTCTCCCCCAATGAACTTGTCAAGAATGAAGTGCATCTCTGTAAGCAATTCTGAGTGTTTACAGCAAATGCTGAGTCGGCCTTTGTCCTTCAAAAGGCATCACTGTTGGTTGCTTTCTCTGTTCTCCCTCTTTGTGTTTCTTAAGAAAAAAGATCACCAGAAGGCACAGGTGACCCATTGGGCTGCTTGGTACATGTCCGGTGAGAGGCTTTTCCAGCAACTTCTGCACGGTTCCTAATAGATAAACCGTCCTGCAAACTTGTAGCTACTTAGGTATTAATTACCCTGATCCATGCCCAAGAGAAAACAATTCTTCTTTTTCCATTCGAACATATTTCAAAAACTGGTGCCGAAATGCCCAAGATCTGTGAGTATCAACTCCCTGGGGTTCCCTCTGTGAAAAGGGGAATTGATTTTTATTTTTTAGGGTGAATTTGCTCTTTAATTTAGCCTCTTTTTTTGGAGTAGCATTTGATTCTATAAAGTCGAAGTAAGGGGGAAGAAGGAGGGTCAACCACAGTGTTAACTAGACTGAGAACACTGCCCTCACCCCCGGGACTCGCCCTAGGCTTGGAAAGGAATTGCACACAAGTGAGCCTTCCCAGATCTGCCAGGAAGTGGAAAATTACCCCAACGATGTCAACGGTTTTATTAAAACACCTGCCGCCTGCCCCCACCGCTGCTCTGACTTAGCCCACTCCGCACTTGCTGTTTTCCAATGGCGCTTTTCATCCTTGGATGCAGCGTAATCTTACTCATTATGTTTGTCGCTTATTGGCCTCCTGCTCCCCTCCCACGCCCTGGAACATAAGCTCTGGCAAGTGTCACGCGTCCCGAGACCGTGCAATTGTTCTGCCCGTGGTACGTGCTCCACAATTACTGAATGAATAGATGCATGAGAAAAGGAGCCCGGGCGTGCCGCCGTATTTGCGGGTCTCGCTTTTTCTTGTGTTTCACTTTCCCGATGAGAATATTCTGGTCTGTCGCGAGGAAGCGGCCGTGAACACCTGTGGCTGCCCGAGGCAGAGGGCACAGCCCTGGGTGGGGCGGTGGACCCTGCAGAGGGCGAGCGGAGGCCGGGTCTGCACGGCGAGCGAACTTCCATTAGCTGCTGGCCAGGCTCCAAGAAAAGTGAGGCTCGCTCAGCTTAAGGCACAAGAGAACGATTATTCATATGTGTTTGCAGAAGCAGCTGTAAAGGAAGACAAGAGTCTACAGCGGGTGTCCAGCACGCGCTTGGCTGCCGTGCTCGGCTGCCACAGTGTTGTCACCGACGGAAGCGGGGACTCGGAACAAGGGCTCAGCCATCACGCACGCAGTTTTGTTTTGTTTTCCAGCCTGTGTGTGTGCGCGCGCGTGTGTGTGTGTGTGTGTGTGTGTGTGTGTGAATGCGTGTATTTTAATTTATTCCAATGGACCCCAAAGTGAACATGAACGACGGGTAGCCTGGAAGAAAGGACAGACGGATTAAAATCAGGAGCTCAAATTTTCTTTTTTTCTTTCTTTCTTCTTCTTCTTCTTTTTTTTGTTTTGTTTTGTTTAAATAGATGAACAAACAGTTTTGGGTCTTAATTAAAACCGCAGGAAGTGGTGGAAAAACAATGAGCTTCTTCCCAGATGACATCTGGGGGCCTCTTGTCACCTCCCACCACCACCGGTGGGGGAAGGAGCCCTCGCCTCTGCCTGCCTCCCCAGCTCCAAGGCGCAGGCCATCCGCCCCGGTGGGAGAAACAGTGAAGGTCCCCTAACAGCTCCAGAAGGACGTTAGGGCAGATGGATTGAACACTTTCAAATCTTAAATCTTTCACTTAAAACAGAAACACCCAGCCTGATATCACTCATCATGCGTATATTAATCTGATGATAGAAACCTCACAGATTACGTACAAGAAGCAAATAACCAACAGTTGTAAAATTTCAATACTGCCATTAGCCGTTGATGCTTTTTAACCTTTAGTGTTCCTGTCTCAATCCCAGCGGGGGACCAAAGGCAGCTCACAGTCCCCCACGGAGGGGGCGGAGTTGTGGACACACACAGGGCCTGTGGTCGCTCCCTCCTTCACTCTGACCCACCGCCTAGGTCCCACCTGCCCAGCCTGTGCATCCGCCCCTGCGGGACGTGAGGTGTCCTGGTCCCACGTGTGACCCCTGAAGAGGCGGGAGGCAAGCTGGGGTCAGCGTGGGGGGCTGAGGTGGGCAAGGGACATCTGTGCGACGTCACCATTCACCCCCACGCTTGTTTGCTAAGACGGGTCAGGCAAAGAGGTGAGAGGGCACGGGTAATGGTACACGGCGTATAGGCGTCGTTCTTGATTTTCTCAGAAGGAGACTGATGCTTAGCCCCTAACCAGCAAGATGGAGAAGCTGTCCAGCCAGTCACTAGGAATCCAACCCCAAGGGGCTCAGACATTGCAGGAAACAGTGGCAGGACCTCCAGTGTTTCTGGGACACGTCACTGACGCCCGTTTCCTGGCCCTCCCTGTGGGATTTGGAAGACGGAAACCTCCACTGATGATGATACTTCCTCCGTGCAAAATTCAGCCCTAGTATCTTCTCTCAGAGAACAGAAGTGGTGAGATGGAGGACTGATGCTTGTGGATATCAGCCCCTCCCTGTTCTCCCATGTCTTCCCGGCTTGATGACCTGCCTTGTCCAACAACCATTCCAATCCCCTGCTTCTTTACAAAGAAGTCTGTGAGGGGCAAGGGTGCCTTCAGGATGGGCCGCCGACCTAACGCAAAGGCACCCAGGACACAATGAAACACGGGCCTGGCTGAGTTTCCCGCAGGAAAGATAAGATGATTGCTTTCCCATTATTGTGCTGATGGCGTCGAAATGATAAGCTCAAACAAGTTCTCGAGCATCTTTTTTACAGACGCATGTAATCAAGATATTGTTCCCTTTTAATGATTTTGAAATGCTAAATTAAATCCTATCAAAAGTCCAGGAATAAGCCCATCCTACTGATTTACTGGCAGAGTGCAGAAGTAGACTTCCTTTTCTAAGCTCTACGTTGATGGAGAGGGTTTCATCCTTGGCCCAGATGCCACCTTCCAGATCTTCAGGTTAGCTGTCTGGGAGGGAGCAGAGTCGGCATGGCTCAAACAACACCCCAAGTGACTCTCACTCACTGGTCAGGAAAACACCATGGAATGGAAGGACAGAGAGAGGGCCTGTCTGGTCCCCCACCTCTGATCCCCAACTTTCAACCAGAATTGTCACGTGAGCACAGTTTACGACCCCTCTATGACATACTCACTGACAAAGAGAATTTATTTAATACGGAACGACTGGCAAAGTTGTGACAAGATTTGCTTCATTTGATAGAGTAAAAAGAAATCTCCAGTGCGGTTCCTGTAACGGTAGGCACCTGGGTAATTAGCACCCGCACTCTGCAGAGGTGGGAGGGTGCCACGCTGGGAGGGAGGGTGGCTCAAAGCCCGGGCAAGTGGAGTTAAAGCCATAAGAAGCCAGGGACAGACAGAGGAAGTGACGTGCATGGAGCATCGCTTAACGAAGACAACACAGACACAGCACAACTCCACTCCCTAGACTAAGCAGGAGGGAAAATCTCCAGGATCTGCGCAAAACCCATGCAGAAAGAAAACAAAAAAGCAACCTGGCCCCCTGAGAGCCTGATTTCAGCCCCCTGGGAGGGGTGCTGCGTGATAGCCCAGCACGTGTCTGCCACCATCAGGCCCTCAGACAAGCAGCTGGGACGTCTTCACACCTCCAAGTTCTTCAGGCTGGAGCTATTGCTATAACTAACGTGGTCGAGGGGAGGCCCAGATGGCCACCTCTCTGGCTGCCCCAAGGTTGCCCAACTCCCTTGCAGGGTATTGTTGGGGGTGGGGGGTGAGAACAGAGCAGCAGCCGACATCCCTCCCAGGCGGGGACAAGCCCCGGCCATGCAGGGTCAGGGCACCACAAGAGCCTGACTTCCGCCCCCAGCTGACGCCTAGATACCACACCTGAGATGACACTTGCAGATTCCTCCAAGAATACAAACCACAACTCACCCAGTGTGAGCTAGATCAGTCGAGTAGCCCTATACCTAGTAAGGGAAATAAATTTATAATTTACAAACTCCCCAAAGAGAACTCTCCAGTCCAAGACAGTTTCACAGGAGAATTTTAACACCAGTTCTACACGGTCTCTTCCAAGAAGTAGAAGAGTTGGGAGAAGGCCAAATCCATTTTAAGAAAGCTACTATTACCCTGATACTGAAACACAGTGGAAAGGAAAGGAAAGGAAAGGAAAGGAAAGGAAAGGAAAGGAAAGGAAAGGAAAGAAAAGAAAAAAAAGAAAAGAAAAGAAAAGAAAAAAAAGAAACCAAGAAAGAAAAGTGCTATACTTACGACTATGGGTGCAAAAATCCATAACAAAATATCATCAGATAGAATTCAGCTATTAGTACACTCAAAACAATTATGCGCCATGAGCTCATGAGGTGTATTCCAGAGATGCAAAGGAGGTTTGATGTTTGAAAACAAATCGGTGCAATCCACCATATTAACCAGCTAAAGAAGAAAAATGACATGATGATATCAATTGACAAAGAAAAAGCACGTGACATAACTGAACACCTGTTCATGATGAAACTCTTCAAATAAATTGGAAGAGACGGGAACTTTGCCAATTTGATAGAATATCCACAAAAACCTAGGTACGGCTAACATTTTACATGGCAGGGTAAGACTGAATGCTTTCTCTGAGATGCTGGGAACAAAGCAAGAATGTTTGCCCTCACCGTCTTACTCGACACAACGCTACACGTTCTGCCCGGTACATGAAGTTGTGAAAAGAAATAAAGAGCATACAGATCAGAAAGGAAGAAAGAAAACTGTCCCAATTTGCAGACGGCATGATTGTCTACACAAGGATATAAAGAAGGACGCATGAAAATTCCTAGAACAAAGAAGTGAACTCAGCAAGGTCACAGGACACAGACTGTAAGCCCCCTTGTATTACTATTTTTAAACCTGTTTCCGTGAAGTATAATTTTTTAGAAAGGAAAGCTATCGTACAACAACAAACGCTTGTCTATCACCGGTGTCTTGGGCCCTGCTTTCATTCTTTGCTGTCCTGCAGATATTCCAGAAAGAGGTTACGGACCTTCACCAGAGAGAACCAAGTTGCTTTGCTATCTGCTTCTGCTAAGACATTGAGTCCAGTTTTGGTTTGGGGACCATTAGGACTATTTAGTTTAACTCCCTTTATGATTTCTCTGCACCTTCTGCACAGTTTTCAAATGAGCCCTTCTTCACAAGTGTTTATACATAATTGCACAGGAGTAAATTTGCATCTAGCATAACTCACATTTGCCCAGTTCGATGTCCCTCGCGGTACACGGGAACGATCCGGAACCACGCTAGTGGTAGATGAAGTTGCCTAACGCCTGTGTGTTCTTTTCAGTTTTGTTCTGGTCTTGGAGTAGTTAGCTGCATAGTCTTACAGCTGGTAACCCTTTAACTTGCCTAGTTCCTCCCAAATTAATTTACAGACAGGGGAATACGCAGTCCCAATTGGGTTGGAGCGCCAGGGCAATTTGGCGACAGACACCTATTCAATTATCCAGGTGGGCTAACGAATACTGACTCACCAAGGGCAACGCAAAATTCAAGATCGTTTTCCTTTCTCAGTTGTACTGGCCTCCATAGTTTCAGAGAGGAATTGAATGCTGTGTGATGTCTAAATTTTCAAAAACCTTAGTTACCCCAAAGCCTCGGCCCCCAAAGAGCATTGCAGGATGTCCATCTGTATTGGAATGAAAGGTCCGTGTAGATTCATTCGCGTAACCCTAATACCAGCTTGAATTGGGAAGACAAAATATTTTCCAGGTGTAGGGTAAAAGCGATCTCTGGTTTGCCAAATCTGAGAACGTAGAAATCATTGTGAATATTAGATGACTTGCACAACTTCGAGAAACTGAACACTGACTACAGGAAAAATAAAGTAAGACTATGAAATCTGCCCAGCTGCCCCCTTTCAGCTCAATAAAGCGCGTGGAAAAATCATTCTCGTTGAAACTCCGGTGCCCATGTTCAGTACTTGACGTTTGCTCTTTATTTCTATTCATATGTGATTTGGGTCCCCTTCCCTTTGCTGCCCGAGGGCTCGTGTTCACGTGCTTGGAGTAGCTCGTGAAAGTGGAAGCCGCGGGAAAATTTAACGCATCCTACCGTAGCGTATCACTGTGAAGAAGAAATTGTATTCTTTGAGATTTAGGCCTAAAATAGGTCAGCTAGTCTTTTCATTATTGCGATTAGGAGTATCTGATACCCCTGAAGTTTTCCATGTTCTCAAATCTGACGAACGTTTGGTTTTCGATCAATATTTACTGCTAATAAACACCGCCTTCAGGGTTTGCGACCTTGGGCTTCATCCTTTTATCTCTCTCAGATGAGTAGGGTGCTGTCTGTCCCTGACCAGATGAATTACTTTTGTTAAGACACTCACTACACGTGGCTAAGTTCTTATAGGTTTCAAGTTAAAGCTGACCATTTCCCAGCAACAAGGCTATCACCTTGATCCTTCAACCTGGTACCACGTTTCGACCTCAGAAAGAGAAAGGAAGGAACTTTACCCCTGCTGCCCATGGGTATGACTTCTCCACCATCCATCAGGTACTCACATCAGCACACGGGTCTTGGGGTAAGCTGCGTGGTTATGAAAATAAAGTAAAAATGATGTGATTAAGCTTAATTTGCCATGAAAAATTATCTCAGAAAAATCAAATAGCTGTCGTCAGGGTGGTCGCACTGCCTGAAGAAAATGCTAAATGGTCCTGTCATCGAAATATGGTTTATAGGCACCATTACCAGTTGAAGTCACTGCAGAAGTATTGGTTTTATTTTAATCTCCAATAACTCTGCCACTGATTTAGTTTTACTTACTTGGACGTGTTGATTTTTGGCATCCAGCCGTGACCGCTTCATCATGGTTTCAATCTTATTACTCCGTATCGTTATTTTTTCATATGTTGCCTTTAGGACTCTAAAAAGCAGATATTTTAATGCCCTTAATTATGAAAAAACTGCTAAGTCTCCAACCCAGGAAAACCATACGCCTGTGTCAGAACAGAACAGGATGTGGACCTTGACTCTCCCCAACCCCTTGCTTCCTCTTTGAGGTCACGGTGCTGGATTCTGGGACTCTTTCCCGATCAGCTCGAACGGGGACCAGTTAGTACACCTGTCCTTCTGTCCTTGCTTTGGCTTCACCGACCTTCGATTCTACCCTCCAGGAATTGAGAATACTAGCATCTTGAACTCATTCTCTCTCTTTTTAAAACTGGGGAGGGGCGCCTGGGTGGCTCAGTCGGTTGAGCGTCCGACTTCGGCTCAGGTCATGATCTCACGGTTCGTAAGTTCGAGCCCCGCATCGGGCTCTGTGCTGACAGCTCGGAGCCTGAAGCCTGCTTCAGATCTGTGTCCCTCTCTCCGTCTCTGCTCCTCCCCTGCTCACGTTCTGTCTCTGTCTCTCAAAAATAAATAAATGTTTAAAAAAATTTTAAATTAGGGACCATTTATAAGGTATTAAAGATTCATTGATTTCTGATACCAAAAAAAAAAAAAAAATATCTTCAGATGAAGGAAAAGTATTCTGAACTCAAAAGTAAAAACCCTAAGTTTTGAGAAAAGATAGCATGGACTCACTTTTCCCTGCCCTCTCCTCTAAATACTACCAACTCCTCGGGAAAAAGTCATCAGAGCATCATGAAAGGACTCTGAAAGGTGGGAGAAAGCAGCCTGACCGTGGTCTCAGGACCCGGACAACCATAGAGCAGTGGGCATGCCACATGCCCTTTTCATCCTGCATGGGCGCTGGACAGGCCTGCCGCCCAGAATCATCCACGGGTAGAAACAAACAAACAAGCAAACAAACAACCACAGAAAGGCTGCTTTCTGCAGCTGGTTTTTGTGGAAGGGACATCTCAGCAGGAATCCAGGGGGGACATCCTCTAATGCCCACCAGGCACTGGCAGCCCAATTGGCCATAGCATCTACAAGGCTTCCTTGTGTCTCCCCTTCGCAGCGCCACACACAGGGCTATGGGCAGGGTGAGCAGAACCCATCAGGTATCCCAAACCCCAGGCAACGGAGGCCCGATCGGCCCCGGGGTCAGCAGAGTGCAGGTGGAGACCCATCCCCCCACACACAGGGTAGCGGTAGTCTCATCGCTGGCATCTGTTACGCCAACCGCCCCCCGCCATTTCATGGCCCTCCTTCCACTGGCAGAAAAGGACCCAGGCCTGGTGTTTCTTTAACCTCACACCCAATGGCGGCAGCAGCCCAGGCATCATTGACAAGACTCCTGGAGGTTCAGTGATGCCAGGAGAGTGAAGCAGACCAAAATAACATGGAAAGGACTCCAGAAATGAAATCGTCACTGAGACTAGAGATCACAATTGTCCAGGACAATTGTCCAGATTTAGCACGCTAAATCTAAAAACACTACATACAAAAATAGAAAATTTAAATAGAATCAAGAGATAAAAATCATAAAAATCATTGAGATAAGAAAATCAATTGACCACAACACTGAGGTGAATAACATGTTATAATCATCTAATAAGAATTTTAGAGCATTCATCATCAAATGGCTTGAATACACAATTATATATTGTTTTGGAATGTATTTAAAATGTTTTAAAAATATAGCAAAGAAATACAATTTGGGGGAAAAAAGGCCCACCTGGAAATTGCTGAACTGAAAAATACAACCATCAAAACTATAAGTCACTGGATGGTCTAAATAGTTCAGCGGGGATGGACGAAGGTTAGAATCAAGGGCCATCACAGGGGCGGCTGGGTGGCTCAGTCAGTTAAGCGTCCCACTTCGGCTCAGGTCATGATCTCACAGCTTGTGAGTTCGAGCCCCGAGTCGGGCTCTGTGCTGACAGCTCAGAGCCTGGAGCCTACTTTGGATTCTGCGTCTCCCTCTGCCTCTCTGCCCCTCCCCTGCTCTTGCTCTGTCTCTGTCTCAAAAATAAAAAATAAACAGTAAAAAAAAAATTAAAAAAAAAAAAGAATCAAGGGCCATCACAGAATGTGATAACAATGCAAATTAATGAAATTAAAAACAAACAATAGAGAATTTGCTAAAACAAAAAACGGGCTCTTTGATAAAAATAAAGTAGCAATGAAATAAATTAATCGTTATCAAGACTCATGAATATAAATAAAAGAATAAACACCAATTACTGAAGACTGGAACAAAGGATGTCACTACAGATCTTGCGGCCAAGAAAAGGGTTATAAGAGAATACTCTGGGCAACTTTATGCTCCTAAAGTCAACAACTTAGAAGAAAATCATCAATCCTCTGTAATCCACAAATGACCAGAACTCATGCAGAGAAATCGATAACCAAAGGTCCTGTAACCATGAAAGAAATTTGTATGTAAATGAAAAGCCTCTTGTAAAGAAATATCCATGCCCGTATTGTTCCAGTGAAGGTCTTTACCTGGCATTTGAAGAATTAACACTAACTTCACACAAGCTTCCAAAAATAGAACAGGAGTGTATACTTTCCAACTCATTTTATGAGGCCAATATCATCTTGATACAAAAAAAAAAAAAAAAAAAAAGATGTAGGCAGTACAAAAAAGAAAACTGGAGACAAATATATCTCATGAAGTTAGATACAAAATTCCTCAACCGAATATTACTTAATTACATCCAGCAATAGTACAGTATAATTGTCCAGTATAATTCAGCGTAAATAACAGGAATCATTTCAAGTATACCAAGAAGGCTGTTTCAATATTTGAAAATCATCAGTGTAATCTAGCATAAAAGCAAAGAACAAAAATAATATAATTGTATAAAGTTACACCAAATAAAGTGTTTAGCAAAATTCAAAACACATTGATGATTTAAAAAAAAAAATCTCAGCATACTAGAAATGTAGGGGAACTTCTTCAACTTGATAAAGAGCATCTACAAAAGAAAACTATAGCTAATATCACACTTAATGGTGGAGGTCTAAATGGTTTCACTTTATTCAAAAGAGCACTGGCAATTTGGACCAGTACAATAAGGCAAGAAAAATAAATAAATGATCTACAAATTGGAGAGGAAGAAGGAACAGTATCTCTACCCACATAAGACATGATTGTTCATGTAGAAAATTCCAAAGAACTTACAACAAACCTAATAATTTACAACAGACCTTTAAAATACAAGTTCAACACAAAATATCAACTGCCTTTTTCTATATGAAAAATGAATGTGCGGAAACCAAAGTTGAAAGCATGATGCTATTTAAAAGCACTCCAGAGGAAATGAAGTCATGAAGTACTTAATGCAAATCTGTGAAAACGTGGATAGAATTCACACATGAAAGATTACAAAATGATGGTTCAGAAACCAAAAGAAAACCCAAATAAATGGATAGGTATACTGTGGTCATACATTGAAAGCTTTTATACAGCAAAGATTCTCCCAAAATCCACCCATACGTTTAGTGCAATTGCTATCAAAGTCCAAAATTATTCAAACACTTATATGTAAAGAAAAAGGCCCTAAAACAGCAAAATAATTTTTCAAAGGAATAAGAAATTGAGAGGAAGGTTTCTGTACGTTAAGGCTTACTATAGAGCTGAATTGATCAAGACAGTGTGGCTCAAAGATAGACACATAGATCAATGGAGTAGAATTGGGAGCTCAGAAAGAGAACCATATAAATATGCCCAACTGATTTTTGATGAATATAAAAAAGCAATTCAAAGAAGGCAGAATAGCCTTTAAATAAATGTTATGGAAGCAATTTGATTTCGATAAGCAAAGATCTGAACCTTGACCTAAACCCCTATCTGATACAAAAGTTCCTCAAAATAGACTATGTAATCCAAAGATATTTAGTGTTTACTTTCTCTTTGCTCCATTGCGATCATCATCTAAACAGCGCAAGAGGAATGATGCTAACACGGGCAGGTACCTGTATTTCTTCTAGATTTACAGTTTCCACAATATACCGTCGTTTCCTTAATGGATGGTTTCCCTTCTGTCTACAATATCCTTCCTCCACTCTCTGTCCTGCACCTCGCTACCCCCCACAGATGTGAGGTAAGAAAGACATCTCCCGCCACACCAGAGTGAGATGACAGGCACATTCTTCTATCCCTCAGATCCTTTGACAACGTGTTGTGATGGTCCCTTCCCAGAAGTGTCTCTTCCTCCCATCTGATTTCCTCAAGGCTGGGCACTGAGCCTTGACTATCACTTTCCTCAGCACCTGGGTGGGGGAGGGGGGTACCTGAAATACAGTAAGTGCTCAATTGGTTTGGTTGCATTGATTTTTACAATCAATCTGCATGAAGATTGAAATGAACTCTGTGGTTTCCTTTGATCTGAACTATTTGATTTCGCGGTGAATTAAGATGAAGTCAGAGACTAAGACTGAGTGGAAACTGAGAGGTTTCCCAAATCTATAGCTTATTAGCCCCTAGTTGTTAAGCAGTAGACTTTTGAGTGAGAAACACGGGAATGTCAATCTTGTCTTCACCACTTAGTACATATATGATCTCAGATTACGAAGGTTACCTGAGCCTCAGCAGTTTCTGTCTTTAAAATGGGGGTGGGGCGCCTGGGTGGCGCAGTCGGTTAAGCGTCCGACTTCAGCCAGGTCACGATCTCGCGGGATCTCGTGATCTCGCGGTCCGGGAGTTCGAGCCCCGCGTCGGGCTCTGGGCTGATGGCTCGGAGCCTGGAGCCTGCTTCCGATTCTGTGTCTCCCTCTCTCTCTGCCCCTCCCCCGTTCATGCTCTGTCTCTCTCTGTCCCAAAAAATAAATAAATGTTGAAAAAAAAATTAAAAAAAAATAAATAAAAATAAAATGGGGGTAAAAACAGTGGCTACTTCATAGTACAAGGTTAAATGATATTCAATAATATCATCCATTTATTTTATTATGGTTATCACCGTCTTACTCCTGCATTAGAAAGCTGAGATGCCGTTCGGTGCTGTGGCAACAAAAAAATATTACCATTGCATCCGTACTGGCAATCCGTGCTTGCACAGGTAATGATGTCTGAGCGTACAGTTCATATCAGTCTCAACATTCTCAGGTATGTTTTGTAGACTTGTATACAGTGTGTGGGTTTTGTGGGTTTCAGAAAAAAAAAAAAAAAAAAACAAGCATCCCGGGCGCCTCGGTGTCTCAGTCGTTTAAGCGTCCGACCTCGGCTCAGGTCATGATCTTGCGGTTCATGAGTTTGAGCCCCGGCTCGGGTTCTGTGCTGACAGCTCGGAGCCTGGAGCCTGCTTCGGATCCTATGTCTCCCTCTCTCTCTGCCCCTTCCCTGCTCACACTCTGTCTCTGTCTCTCTCAAAACTCAGTAAACGTTAAACAAAATTTAAAACCGGCATTCATTTTTTTCGGAAGGCGAGTTGGTTAATTGGCACAGACCTTTCCGAAAAAGCTGATAGGAAAATCATGGCCTTTCCTTGACGCACTTTCGTGAAAACACGTCTTTGAGTTGGAACATAATCGCATCCTGGATTTCCTCGTTATTTGTTACAATTCTAGCACTTGGCTTGCGGTTAATACAATGCACTCACCGCCATCAGATGACAACATTTCGAAAGGTTGTGGCCCTGGCCACTCAGTGAACCTCCGCTTCCCTCCAGCTCTTTAGAATCGGACAGCCCCACTCAGTGTTTGGACGTCAGGCATTTCAGTCCGGTACAGTCTCCTTTCTCCTAGCACTCCTCCCTACGCATTGGCTGCAGAGTCCTCCCCTCCCTCCTCCTCATGCCCCAGCCTGCGTTCACTCACCGGCACTAACAGGCTGTCTTCAACCAGAATTTTCTATCAATCGTGTCCCATCACCACTAGGTTAGATTCAAGAAGGAAGAAAATGTGCTTGGGTTAGACCCATTCTCACTGCTGAGCAACAGGTAAGAAACTAGGAAAGCTTTTTTATATAGATACAGACACCCCTTGGGATTTGCCTGCGAGATTTTCCTCTAGGACAAAGGGTCCTTCTAATCCTCCTGGGACAAGCTGCTTTCTACACATTTCATTCGTGAATTTGTCTCTCAAGTGGACATTTGCAAGGGGTAAAAGGCCGTGATTATTGGGATTTTGGCTCATTTTAATGAGATATGCAGCGATCCCATAATGCTTTATAAATTACGGATACTCGCGACGACCCATTCCTGTTCCATAGAAACTAAAGCTGTAACATCCCGTCTCATACGTACCGTAACGTGATATCTACATAAAGGTAAGCTAATGCGGACGTGATTGGAAGTCCACGTAACAAAAGTCTGCTCCCCATTTCCCCTTGTTTACCTTTCATGACATAAACCTTCCAGGCAGGAAGATAAAGGCCTCTGTACGTGAAGACAGCTGTGGAATCATACAATTCTTCTCCCACACTTACCAACACTGTGTTGCGGCCCTTGGATTATTTAAGTAAAGTCATTTCTCTTACTTCCATTGAGCCTTAAACACATTTTGCCCGTAATACAAAATCCCATTACTGCACGTCGGGGGGTGGGGGTGGGGTGGGGGTGAAGACAACAGTTGTGCTCACTGCGCTGGAGTGTGTATTTTGGGGAGAGAGGCCTCTGTTGGCCCTGTTCCCGGAAAGAGGTGGGGACGGCAGGGTTAGGGTGCAGCAGCGTGGGGCCGGTTGGGAAAGATGGGTTTTCCGGCTGTGCTTCTGAGAGCTGAGTGAGGGACGCCCTGAGTCGTGCCAGAGCCCCGGATCACGCGACTGGGCTTTGTCCCAGAGTTGTCTGGGGCTCAGAAGAGTTTAGTGAGACCAGAGGAAGGAAGGAAGCCCGCCTCCCGCCACTCCTGCCACGATCAGTTCAAAATAATCCATGGGGCGCCTGGGTGGCGCCGTCGGTGGAGCGTCCGACTTCAGCCAGGTCACGATCTCGCGGTCCGGGAGTTCGAGCCCCGCGTCGGGCTCTGGGCTGATGGCTCGGGGCCTGGAGCCTGTTTCCGATTCTGTGTCTCCCTCTCTCTCTGCCCCTCCCCCGTTCATGCTCTGTCTCTCTCTGTCCCAAAAATAAATAATGTTGAAAAAAAAAATTCAAAATAATCCTGCTATTGGAAAGGTGTGCAAGTCTTTCTGTCTCAAAAGTATCTAGGCTGTTCTGATGCCTTTTTTTTTTTTTTTTTGGATGCCTTTCTCTAAGAACCCATATTGGTCTCATTGACAATAAATTGACCTTTTAACCTATGATCTTTGAGGTTCTTGCACACAGCCAAGTTTGTTAGTGATCCTTTAGTGTTCCTTTTAAATTAGGGTTAGGGGGGCGCCTGGGTGGCGCAGTCGGTTAAGCGTCCGACTTCATCCAGGTCACGATCTCGCGGTCCGTGGGTTCGAGCCCCGCGTCAGGCTCTGGGCTGATGGCTCGGAGCCTGGAGCCTGTTTCCGATTCTGTGTCTCCCTCTCTCTCTGCCCCTCCCCCGTTCATGCTCTGTCTCTCTCTGTCCCACAAATAAATAAAAAAAAAAAAAAAACGTTGAAAAAAAAAATTTAAATTAGGGTTAGGGTTAGGGTTAGGGTTAGGGTTAGGGTTAGGGTTAGCATTCGGAGAATGTCAGAGCACCCCAGTTAAGGCCTGATCTTTTTTCGAGCTTTGTGTATCTTTTTTGTGCCCAACATCGACCTACTCAGAAGTTCAGACACGCCTCTTCCTCCTTCCAGTCCTCAACCAGGCAGAAGGAATTTCGGGCACTGTATCCTGACACGTCTCAAAGGCCAAGACCTTCTCCAAAGAAGTTTTATTTCAAAATTTTTTTTTCAACGTTTATTTATTTTGGGACAGAGAGAGACAGAGCATGAACGGGGGAGGGGCAGAGAGAGAGGGAGACACAGAATCGGAAACAGGCTCCAGGCTCCGAGCCATCAGCCCAGAGCCTGACGCGGGGCTCGAACTCACGGACCGCGAGATCGTGACCTGGCTGAAGTCGGACGCTTAACCGACTGCGCCACCCAGGCGCCCCAAGAAGTTTTATTTCAAAAATAGGTGGGTAGGGGCACCTGGGTGGCTCAGTCGGTTAAGCGTCCAACTCTTGATTTTGGCTCAGGTCATGACCTCAGGCTCTGTGAGTTCGAGCCCCGCATTGATTGCCATTGGGCTCCGTGCAGACAGTGTGGAGCCTGCTTGGGACTCTGCCTTTACATCCCTCTCTCAAAATAAATAAATAAGCCTAAACATACAGGTGGATACCAGGAGGGTGAGCATACGATAGCCCACTCTGCCCTCGCCCATCCATCACTCACCCTAGGCTCTGAAAACCCTGGAGTGTTCACCATTGTCTCTGCCAATACTCCTAAAGGTCGTTTCTGCACGAAACCCCTTTCACCTGTTAACAAGAAATGACGGTCCCTCAGAACGCCCCTGCTCTGCCCAGACCATCACTTGTGTCTGATTCGCCCCCGCCCGCGTCCAGGAGCTCTGCCATCTGCCCACTGTGTTCCCCCTTCAAGGTCCTCCCACTCGGTTTTCCCAATGCCGGGAAAAGGTTCCTCTCTTCGAGTCTTGGTTCCTCAACATTAAGTTTTCATCCCAACGGCCACCACCTTAGGGATGCCTTCACCGAAGGCTCTATTTGCCTCATTTTCTTTCTCAAAGTTCCTATCACAACGGAAGTTATGGTGCCAATTTATTGAACTCCTACCAGCTCCGATGAAGGTCTGTGCTCTTGGACTCCCGCTGAGCTATTTGAGGCCGTGGTCTCAGGGCTGTGGGTCGGTGACACAGGCTTACACGACTGGCGTTCTGTGCCTGCGTGTCCGGTGGTCCCCTGGCGGTCGGCTGCAGGTCTCTGGGTCACATCGCCTCCAGCAGGTGGACCCAGGCCTGCTCAGGTCAGGGCAGAGCACACAGAGGGCACGGGGGCGCTGCCCCCCATCAGCTGTGCCACATTTATAGGCTGTCTGTGAAGCATAGATACCCCGATAGCATTATGGTTGGTTTTTTATTTTATGTTTAAAAATTTTACATTAACGAATAGTACCATACATTGCCCCGTGTTTCCACGTACGGTCAACCAAGCCACAGACTGGGCCAGACTCAAGGAATGCAGACAGAGTCTGCCTGTTTTGTGCGAGAGGCTCAGAAGGTGCCGATCGGAGGGTGGATGGAGACGGGAGGCCAATGACAAGCCCGCCGTGCACATCCACCTCCCCAACACCACGCACGCACGCACACATCCGTTCACGGTGCCTGCTGTGTCCCCGCACCTGCCGCTTCTGTGTACTGGCAACTCCTCCATTCCTGGCGACACTGTGAGATTTAAGAAGCAAAAACCATGAGAACTGCTTGGTGCACTTACTGTTTCCCAGTTGCTGAGATGCTGGGATTTCCCAGAATTCTGGCAAAAATCTTATGATGGCTAATTTTACAGGTCAACTTGACTAGACCATGGGGTGCCCTGAACTGGTCAAACAGCATTTTTGGGTGCATCTGCGAGAATGTTTCTGAATGAGATCAACGTTTGAACTGGTAGACTGAGTGGGACAGATGCTGTTCCTCATGTGGTGGGCCTCCTCTAATCAGTTGAAGGTCTGAAGACAGCAAAAAGACTGTCCCTTGCCCCCAGGGAAAGGGACTTCCTCCTGTCTGACTATCTTCAGACTAAGACGTCTGCTTTTTCTCTCTTTAGACTCTAACTGAAACATTGGCTCTTCCTTGGGCTTGAGCCTACTGCCTTTGGAATAGAGCTACTCTATACGGTCTGCTCCCCTGGGTCTCCAGCTTTCGGACTGAGCATGGCACTTGTTAACTGCCATGATTGCATGAGGTAATTCCTTATAATAAATCCTCTCTCTCTCTCTCTCTCTCTCTCTCTCTCTGTGTGTGTGTGTGTATCCTTTGGCTTCACTTCTCTGAGAACCCTAATACAAGCCTTTATAAAGTTAAGTGAAAATTAAGTTTTTTGCCAACTAAATATATGTTTTGTATACAGACTAATTACTACCTTTCAAATACACGTTGATGCATTTGTAATTAATAAATGCATATTAATTTGGAAAAATATTAACAGTTTTGTTGTAGTTCTTTGTCATTTTCACATATTTTTTCAGCCAGGGGATATTAACACAACTGCTATTTATGGCATACCTTCGTGTAAGTACATGGTCCTCGTAGAGAAACAACAGCCTGTGTGAGGAATTCGAAAGCCTGGTGCTTAAACTGATTTTAAATAATTCAAAAGGGTAAAAGAAGGGAAAACTGTGTGTTGTTCTGGTGATTTCAGACAGGATACTTTACCCTTCCGGTCCTTGTTTTCCTTAGAAGTCAGATCAAAACGAAAATATCTATCGTGAAGTCGCCGACGTCGGCACGAGCAATATGATTTATCGTATTTAACTACATCTTTACACTTTTAAAATATTTTAAGTGCAGCCTCGCTTTGCTTTTCTGCAGAAAACGAGGACAAATACTCCGCTAGCCACGTGTGCACCGACTGGAACAAAACCGATTACTGTTATCTTAGGGACGCCTGACTGCGCCAGGGGGCCCCGAGTGGGCTCGCTCCTTCTGCACGCGAGCTGCTTCCTCCTTGGACAGAGGCCGAGACTTCTGGCACAGACGGCGCTGAAACACGACCGCCCTCCTTGCGAGGCCAGTGGCCGCAGCTGAGGTGGGGGCCGGGCCTGCGGGGAACACTGTTCTGTGACACGCCTGTGCAGGTGAGCCCTCGCAGAGCTCGCCCGCCAGGGAAGGCAGCCTTCCACCAGACGGGAGGAGGGGAGCGTTACTCCTGACTCAAAAACGTCAGAAGATGTTGGGGGTGCAGAGTCTCAGTTCTGCCATGCGAACGTCCCCGTCCTGCGTCCGCTGCTGGGGGCCCTGGCTTCTCCTTTGGACGAAGAGCTGGAAAGTCTGCACATGGTGTCCCTGGGCACCTGTGGCGCAAGTCTGCCTGGGTCCTGGCCCCCATGCTCACCCCCGTCCCCCTGCTGTTGCGGAGACGGGATCCCTGGGGACGCCGCCACGGGGGCGTCTGCTGTCACAGCAGGTCGGGGTAGGACTGGGCTCCTGTGAACCTGTCGTGGTCTGCCAAGCAGTCCCAACCGGTCCGTCCCACCGCCCTTGATCCTGCAACCATCAGCGACCCGTCCCGGGCAGAAACCACAGCTGCCACATAGTCAGACAGCTGACCCTTTTAGACTTCGTCCCGACCCACCACAAGAGCACCTTTAGAAACGGTCGGGCCGCACCGTCCCAGAGGCCACCACCACCGAGTATGAGCAGCGGCCACGTCTTCACCACCTCTGGACCGCAGAATAACCCAGATCCACGACCCTCCCCGCGGAGTCTGCTGTCCGGGGTCACACCCTGGTTCAGCCCGCGCTTGCCAGAAACCAGAGCCAGATGGAAGGCTTCCTTGCTCTGGTGGCCCCTTGAGGCGCTGCAACCCCGGGCAACGGGACGGAGGGAAGACGGTGATGACGGAAGGAGGGGAGGAAGAGGCCACAGGACTGTGCGTGACTCGGCTGGCCCCTGCTTGGGGTGCTCCCCGCTGATTCAGACTTGCTGGGCCAGCTCCTGGGGAGACATACACAGGGTCTCCTCCTGGCAGTCGTGGGAAGAAGAGAAGAGAACCTGACCACCAGCTCTGTCAAAGGTTTGTCGCCTGCGCCACTAGCCTCCCGGCACTTCTGGGCCGTGTGGGCACTGGTGGTCCCGGGAGGCGCCTCAAGTCTCTGCGTCAGTAAGGAGGCCCTGAAGCAGCCAGGCGAGCGGCGTGGGTGTGGGCAGGTCCGAGTTCGCCTCCCCGGAGGAGCCAGGGGCCTCTCGGGCTGCCCACCCATCCGCGCCCTGGGGGTAAAGCCGTGGAGCGGGTCCCGGTTCAGCTGTCTGTGCGGCGCCCATCACGCGGGGCCTCTGGTGCCGAGCGTGGGGCCGGCCCTGAGCAGGTGCGCAGCCCGTCCTTTAAGTCGGTTAACACATAGGGGGGTCACGGGAACGATGGGTCGGGTGGACGAATTCTTCACTTTGAGGCAATGCTCCCTGCTTTTATTTCGCTATCATAGCCCATCGTCGCGCTCAGGCCCAAAACTCGATTACAGCCGTTAGAAATGATGAGTGGTCCCGGGAAGGCCCGGGAAACGCTTCCTGCCACCCAGTTTTCTCATCAATAAAGCGTGCGAGTTGCCTGCGCGCTCGGCACGAGGGGAAACGCCGCCCTTTGTATCGCAGTGGCCGCTAATCGAATTGGCCGGGCCACAGAATAGTCTCTGTGACCTAATTCTCAATCTGCTACAGGATTGAGATGAAGGCCAAATCATCTTAGAGGGCCTAATAATCCGGTTTCGATCGATCAGTTTCTTAGGCGGTAGCCTTTGGTTGAGACTTTTCAGATAAGTAAAGAAAATTAGGTTGGGAGCAAAATGCGTCTTCCTCAGATGTGGCTCGAACCGCCCGCTCGGCCTGGGGCAGCGGGGCAGCCTCTCCTGGGTGCGTTTGGGGCCCACGCAGGGGCGCTCCCTGTCCGAGGCCGGGCCGCCGCTCCGCAGCTCAGTGAGTAAGACGCTGGGGCTTCTCGCATTGACTGCCTGAAATAAAATAATCTATGATGCATGAACAAGTCTAAATGAAATAATAATATCCTTAGCAGTGAAAAACGGATTGGTAATACGGTAATTGAGCAGATTTATTGCCGCCTCCTTGAGCTAGCCTGCCGAAACAGCCGGCTATTTTATTTAATCTCATATCAGAGGAATTACTGGCTGGTAATCCATTGTTAAACATCATTTAGAATGATGGATGAAAATGTCAGCTTTTCCAACATAATCAATTCATATCTCATTAGGACATATTATTTATGATTCTCATAATGGGACCTGCAGGGGTCTCCAGGGGGAGGTGGGGACCTCAGCTGCTGTCGAAATGAGATGAGATATACTGTAGCTTATGAGTTAATAACTGCATATAAAAAATACTTCTCCACGGTATTGATTGTTCTTAGCATTTTACGAATGAATCGAGTCTCTGTGTGAGGCTGTGTATTCCGTTTCTGGCCACGCGTCCACCTGGGCCTTCCAGGGCTCATAATTTCACCGAGAACGTTTTCAAAATAACCATTTAGCTCCGGATAGTTTCAGAATAATACACGAATTTAGGAGAAGCCCCCGCCCCCAGAGAGGGAAGCCGGCCCTCAGACGTCAAGGGCCGAGGAACCCTCTGCCCCGCTGCGGCCGCCGCTCAGGACGGGGCATTCTCCCCCCCCCCCCCCCCCCCCTGCTCCCTATGAAGATAAATCGACATATTTCCGCAGCTCCAGCCTGGTTGCTTTCTCAGGATACTCTCTCTCCTGTGTGCTGCCTCCCAGACCAATGAAAGCAAACCTTGATTCATGGACTTCATGCGGCTTATGGAACATCGGTAATTATGGTCACAGTGTCAACCTACTCCTCCGTTAAACTACGTCGGAGAATCATTTTATGCTTCAGCTCATAAACATCAATAAAGGAAAATGAGTAATAAATGACTGTCTAGAGTACAAAGGACCAGCTCATATTTCAGATGAAAATGAAGACAAAATGTAGCTTTTATTTGCCTGTGGAATTCGCATTAACTGCATCACTGACAAGAGGGAGCAGGATCAATAGTGGGCCGGCCGCAGAAAACCGTTTCTGGCTGTTCAGCCGCCAATGCAAAAGGAAAGCTGTCATATTGTAATCTTTATCAGGTCATCTTCATTACCCCGGACCGATGATATATGTATATGCCGCTCAGCTAGGGGCACTTCTAATTCTTGGCCCTGTTTGTGGTTCGAGCGTGGAGCGATCACAAATTTTTTGTTTACGGTGATGAAAAATCTTCAATGTTCATTCCTTTTATTCTTTTTATAGGTAATCCATATCCGGGAACTTTCTCGCCAGACCGCTTTATTCACGCAGGATTTTTAAGAAAGTCTTACATCAAATGTTACCCTCCTGCCCCCTCTGAGGAAAGGAGAACCTGCCAGACGGGGCGAGGCTTGAGGGAGCCGTTCGTAAGCGCCTTCTCCGGGCTCTGGAAGGAAATTCCGCTTCCTTTGTGAACCGTTCTCTCCCTAACTGAACGGACAGTGCTGCGAGCCGGGAGGAATGGAGACGAAGGCTTCCCATGACACGCAACACAGTCAAACGTGTTTCCCCAGCATTCTGTGTGCCTGCAGGAAAAAAAGAGAGAGGGAAAAAAAAAAGCAAATACATTCTGTTTAGTGAGAAATAGGGACAGCCATGTCAGGAAGAGCTCTTTAACGTGAATGTCATGCTAATGTGAAGGAGTTCTGCGTTGCTATCAGAAGGGGGCTGGGTTCAATGGCACACAGGAGGCACCCCGCAGAGCCGTGAGTTGAAAAGAGAAAAAGTGGGGGAAAAGGCAAGACTTTCCTTAGAAAAGACAGAATGGAATTTGAGAACAGGGTTGTTAGTAGTCACATGAATAGCAATTCTAACATTTCCCATTTACTGGAAACCTTTGATCATGGGGGATCCCGATGCACTTACCAAATAGCATTACATCCTGAAGGATCTTTACAAGGGAATCAAACTGAATGGCCACCATTTGGATTTCTCACCAGCTTGGATTTCCTGAGTTGAACTGAGTTGAACAGGTCCTACAGACCCCTCTGAACCATGTGTGCGTGTCTGGTTTTCTTTTCACTCCTTCAGGTTACTCTTTTCAGTATTTAAATGCCTTTTGGGGGCACCTGGGTGGTTCAGTCGGTTGAGCCTCTTGATTTCAGCTCAGGTCATGATCCCAGGGTTGTAGGATCAAGCCCCACATCAGGCTCTGCACTGACTGTGGAGCCTGCTCGGGATTCTCTCTGTCTCCCTCTGCCCACCCCCCACTCACCCTTTCTCTCTCTCAAAAATAAAACTAGGGGCACCTGGGTGGCTCGGTTGAGCGTCCAACTTCGGCCCAGGTCATGTTCTTGTGGTTCGTGAGTTCAAGCTCCGCCTCGAGCTCTGTGCTGACAGCTCAGAGCCTGGAGACTGCCTCGGATTTTGTGTCTCCCTCTCCCTCTGCCCCTCCCCTGCTCACACTCTGTCTCTCAAAAATAAATAAACATTAAAAGAATTAAAAAATAAATAAATAATTTTTTTTCAAAATGCCCTTTTTTAACAAGTCTCCTGTTTTTTTTTTTTTTTTTTAACGTTTATTCGTTTTTGAGAAACAGAGAGAGACAGAGCATGAGTGCGGAAGGGGAGAGACAGGGGGAGACACAGAATCCGAAGCAGCTCCAGGCTCCGAGCTGTCAGCACAGAGCCCGACGCGGGGCTCGAACTCACAGACTCTGATATCATGACCTGAGCCAAAGTCGGACACTCAACCGACTGAGCCACCCAGGCGCCCCTCTTTTATTTTTGAGAGAGAGAAAGGGTGAGTGGGGGGTGGGCAGAGGGAGACAGAGAGAATCCCGAGCAGGCTCCACAGTCAGTGCAGAGCCTGATGTGGGGCTTGATCCTACAACCCTGGGATCATGACCTGAGCTGAAATCAAGAGGCTCAACCGACTGAACCACCCAGGTGCCCCCAAAAGGCATTTAAATACTGTTTTTTTTTTTACCATCAGTGGCCAATTTCATCTGACTATTTTAAATAAAATCAATTTAATACTACTGTCAAATTCATCCTACCATGTGAAGTGCGTTCACTTCCTTTAGAAAGCAAAACTGACAGGAATGTAGAGGATATGTTAGCTTAAAAATGCAATTTATGTAAAAAATAAAGTAAATGATCTTTTAAATCCTATATTTACAAAGATAGTTTCCAGCAAGGAGCCCTAAAACAGAATCTCTAGATCTTATTCTTTTTATTCCCAGCTGTTTTGGCCATCAGCCCTTTCTGTTGAGATGTCAGTGGCAGACGTGGTGTCACTTCCTCTGCCTTCCCCTCCCAGGGAAGTGGTTCTGTCACTTAAAAGGGCAACTTAATCTGCAAATGTAGCATCTGGAACCTCAGCACACCTGTAAGAATAACTCTGTTTTCTTCCAAGAGGAGGAATCACTAAGTAAAGCTTCTTGCAGCAAGGACCCTATGTCCTGCCTGCCACACTATTTCAGAAGCCTGAGATGGTTACATTCAGAACTAGAACAGAGTAGCCAAGCAGACATGTGATTTTAAAGGTTCTCTCGCTCATTGCCATTAATTCTTTAACCCAAAATTCGTAAATAAATGGATAAATCTAATCACCACCATTGGATTCAACTGGATTTTGAAGAATTTACAGGACCTCTTTATCCGAACATTGTTCCCAGGAAAGAGAGTTCTTAATTAGCTCAATATTCAACAATCAAAATATTTGATTGCCAAAGGGTGTCAGTGAAACCAAAGATAAAAATCAACTAAGAATCCTCATACATGTGGAAATAATGCAGCCACTTTGGAAAACAGGCAGCTTCTTAAAACACCATAGAGTTACCAAGTGATCCTGAAATTCCACTTCCAGGTATGTCATCAAGAGAAATGAAAACACACATCCATGCAAAATCTCATGCACAGAGGTTCCTGGCAGCATGTTGTTCAAAATAGCCTCAAAGCTGAAACTGAAATGTCCATCAACTGATGGATGTATAAGCAAAATGTGGTTACAACTATACAACCGAATGTGGCACATCTGTACTCGGAGTGTGGTACATCCATGGAACGGAATATGGTACATCCATACACGGAATGTGGTACATCCATACAATGGAATATGGTTACATCCATACAACAGAATGTGGTACATCCATACAATGGAATGTGGTATATCCATACAATGGAATGTTTCCCAGTGATAGAAAGTTCCAATGTAGTGAACAATGGTACAATCCAGATTGACCTTGAAGACACGATGCTACGTGAGAAAGAACAGGCAGAAAAGGCCACATATTGTGTAGTTCCATTGACATGAAATGTCCCAAATAAGCAAATCAGAAAGACAGAAGTACATTATTGGTTGCCCAAGGCAGCTTGGGGTGGAAACGGAGAGCGATAGGTAACAGATTTTGTGGTTTCTTTTGGGGTGCTGAAAATGTTCTGGAATTAGATACTGGTAATGGTTGCCCAAATCTGTGAATATACTGACAAACACTGAGCTGTCCACTCAAAATGCTTGGATTTTAAAGTATCTGAACAATACCTTAATAAAACTGTGACAGGAGCCAAGGACAAACAGGACACTTTCTGACACAAATCTGCATAGTATCAATGGACACTGAAACCCTTCAGTGCCTGTGGAGGTGTTTCTCACCTCTCTGCTGTAGCACAACTATCAGAGGAGACCGTTTCTGTAGTCCCTAAAATTCAGGATTCACAATTAAATAACGTCATTGGGTCAATCTGTCAGCCAACAGGTAATAACTATTGAGCCCCCACCGAGTACATGGAATTCACATGAGGAATTCACAAGACAGCCCATAATAGGGACTGATTATGGTTAATCTGTGCAGTTAACATAGTATGGAAGGCAGGTAGACAAGAATCACCCAACCCTCAGCCTCTTCACTGTTGGTAATAATACAGCTTCATGGAAATCTGAAGCAAACCCTTTCCAGGGAACACTGGTCATGCTCCTGTAGGAGGGAGAAAATCGAGGTTCAATACTCGCATGCCAAGTGGAGAAACCCATGTCCTAGAGCCTACATTGAGTGGAGATGATAAAAATACTCTGCTGAGCTATTTGCATCTAATTAAATTAACTTTCATTCATGTTATTTCAGTAAATGAGCACCTAATAAACATCTGCTCTATGCAAGCCCTAGGCTGAATATTATGAGAAACAGGCATATTTAGGCTGAGCCTTGTAGGAGCTTATGATCTGGCTGGAGAGACTCCATAATGTGTGTGAACACACAGCAAGGAGACCTCAGCTGGACCGAAACTCTGTCTATGGTCCTGATCGGCTGTGCCAACGAGATTTAGTGACTAAACTTGTGTGAGCATTAATTTTCTCATCATTTACAAAGTCGAGGTAATGGTATCTGTCCCTCTTATCCCCGTAGAATCAGTTTCATGGTCAAAGGAGATCATGCATAAAGATTAATTTTATAGGAGAAACAAAATATGCAGTCAGAGGCATTTTCTCTGGATTCTAGTGATAAAATGGCTTTCAAGAGGGTGATAAGAGACGTCATCTGTAACATGAAGAATGCTAAAATGTTTCTAGCTGAAGAAAATAACCTATTCACAAAAGAGGTATCTTAGTCGGTTTGGGCTGGTAGAACAAAATGCCATAAAACTGGGGAGCCTATAAACAATAGCCCCACAGTTCTTCAGGCTGGGAAGTCCAAGATCAAGGTGATGAAGATGGCCAGTTGGGGTGGCTTTGCTTCATATGTCTCATCCTGGACACCATGTCTGGAGGGTGGTGGCCACTCAAGCCGTTCTTTCATTTTTTTAAGTTTATTTATTTATTTTGAGAGAGAGCATGAGTGGGGGAGGGGCAGAGAGAGAAGAGAGAGAGAATCCCAAGCAGGGTCCACATTGTCAACACAGAGCCCAACATGGGGCTCCAACTCACAAACTATGAGACCGTGACCTGAGCGAAATCAAGAGTCCGACGCTTAACCGACCGAGCCACCCAGGTGCCCCTCGAGCCTTTCTTTTTAATAGAAAAAGTAGAACTTCAAGAAGGCAAGCATAACCACAGAAACACATTTCCAACCTTGTGCTATCTGTATCTGACAAATATGCCAATGGTCAAATCGAGTCCCATGTCTGAGCCTAAAATACGTTCTGCCACCAAGGGACCAAGGCAAGCATGTGGACCCACAACACTATTGTCAAGGAGTAAATATTTAGAAGCAATTATTCTCTCCACCCCAACTGGCTTGGCCGGGGGAAGGTTAACATGGGGAATAGTCAACATACATACTGTCAATAGGATAGTTTAAAAGTAGATATTGAGAAACATTTAGCATCTGAATAAATCATGAAAATAAGATTTTTTAGAAATTGAGAGCCAATAAAGATTTTCAAATAAGAATTGGCTTTGGAGGAGGTTTTCAGTGTCCACGAGACATCCAGCTCCTCAACCTTCCCAGGCTGTCACATCTTTTCTTTCTACATGACCCAGACCACAGTCGATTATTTGCACCTTTCCGGTGACACCTTCAATTTATTTAAACACATTTGTTCCTTGGATCCACCCAGGAAAACTCCCAACACAAGACGAACATAATTGTCACTACTTTCCACAAAAGGTACTGTATTAGTTTCCTATTGCTGCTGTACCAAATTGCTATAAACTTAGTAAATGCAAAACAACATACGTTTATCATCTTGCAACTTCTGCGTGTCAGAAATCAAGCACAGACTAGAAGATTCTCCGCCCAGGGTCATGCAAGGCCAAAGTCAGAGAGCTAGCCAGACTGAATACAAATCTGGAGTCTCTGGGGGAGAATGCGCTTTGGGCTCATTCAAGTTGTGGGCAATACACGCTTCCATATGCTTGTGAAACTCTGGTTAGCTGGGTCCATCTTTAGCTTCTAGCGCCTGGCATTTCTCATTCATGGGATCCTTCCCCCTGAGGCCAGCATTGAGCCTACCCCATGCTTCATATCTCTCCGGCTTGTCCTTCTGTGATATCTTTCTGACTCTCTTTTCTGTCTCCACTTTAGGGCTTGCACAAGCTACGTGGAGTCCATTCACACTCCTGTTTTAAGGTCAATTGATAATTCCCTCAATTATATCTGCAAAATCCCTTCTGCCGTCTATGGTGACCTATTCAAAAGTGTAATAATTCACTACACTGAGGGATTAGGCATCCTCTTCTTGACAGCCCCGATTCTGACCCTGCCAGCAATGGGACAACCTCCTGCTGGAGAACGTCCTGAACCACACACCATCTGTACCACTATGCATTGCATCATCCACATCGGTGAGTTTTCAGTTTTATCCTTAACCCTTTCAGTGCCTTCATTTGGTTAGCTAACTCATTTTTCTCAGGATTAATCCAAGTTGCAACACTCTCTGGAAGCCACTTACACATTCTCTCCATCACTCATTTTCGGAAAACAATTTACTCTTCATTTAATTGAAGGATGCGAAGCCATTATGCAATCATCCAAACTCCCACCTACGTCTCCCCAGCGAATGCACCTGTATCTGAAGCCTTCACCTCCTTCTCTCCAGACTCAGAAATAAATGCATTTCTTTGTCACAAGCTGTGCCTTCATCTCATTGCCTCCAAACCCCGATACTGAGAAGGGTTATCTCTAAAACTCCCATGTGTATGATCTATATTCCCTTCCCTTCTGATTTCAGTCTACATGTTGAAATCTGTCCACCTGCCTCCAGAGAAAACCCTCCTGCACTGTGCAGAACTCTCTCCCTAACAATCTCTCTCCTCTCCCAACCAACCTTCTCTAAGGCTGAGATCTCCCTCGCTAAGGCTAGATGGCTCATTTATTTCTCATCCCACTTTCAACTCCACCACCTGACTAAAGTTATGTCCACCATGTTGGCCTATTACCCTCTAATGGTTGATTCTGGAATGCCATTTTGCATTATTTTACCTTTATTTATTATTATTTATGACTTGACAATTTTGACTACCTTTCATTGTAACTCTACCTTTTTGACCTTTGTAGGAAAGATTATCTAGATCCCTTTAGAACAGGTTTTCGGTGTCCAGAGTCTGCTGTGGGTCCCCTGGTACTCTCCCATTGTTTCTCCTTACACTTGACCTCCTACTGGGTGCTTTCCTGGGCTAATCTCTTCTATTCACCCACCTTAGCGGGGTCTGTCTTCCCCAGTTTGTCAATTGCTCACACACTCAGCCCAGATGCTCCTCCACGAGTCAGATTCCTCTGTCTACTCAATGGCTTGTCCCTGTCGTGTAGATGCTTACAACTACTTCAAATTCAATGACTTCAATCCGAGCTTATATTTCCCCTGTGGTTAGTTTTTTATCCTTCCACTTGCCTTGCCTTCCTCAACTCTTCTCGGTAGGCCTCTATGATCTACCCAGCCCCTCGAACTTGAAAACTGACATCTATACCCACATTTTTAAATCCCATATAGCTACTCAGTAGCTAAATCCTCCAGGTTTTACTTGCTGAATTTTTAAACAGCCTGTCTTGTTCTTTCTCCTTCAAGGGTACCACCATGGTTGAATCCATTAACGACTTAACAAATTCCTAAACTAGCCCCCAAATAACCAAGAGAATCCACCTAGATGAGAATCTGTCACCTCACTCTTCAGCCACCCTCCAAGGTTGCCTGCCTCTTATGAGGTAAATCACATACCCATGGCCAAGATCAGACATGAATCAGTCCACCCATGGCCTAGATCATATGGGAATCAGTCTACCTATGGTCAAGATAGCATGTGACTCAGTCCACCCATGATCAAGCTCAGACATGAAGTAGTCCACTCATGGTCAAGATCATATGGGAATCAGTCCACTCATGAACAAGCTCAGACATGAAGTAGTCCACCCATGGTCAGGATGATATCTGGGTCAGTCCTTACTGTCCTCTCCATTTTCAAATCTTTGCCTTCTTCTCTTCACTTTCACTTTATGTTATAGCAACGATAACCTGTTACGATTTCCTGACGTGCCACACCTTTCTTCACTTCTGTGTCTATAATTTGTAAAGTGGGAAGAAGTTACCTTTCTGCCTCTCTTACTTTCCCCACCAGCTCCCCTTTCAAGTCAGCAACTCAGAGTTTTCCTTTGGATATGGCATAATGGTCACTTCCATCTGTAGGCTCAAGCTGGAAGAGTGGCCATTCCTGGAACTCTCACTGAATATTTTATACTCTTGGGTTTGCCGCGTTTAATCTCCTAGTCTGCTCACTCCTCTAACAGATCGTGATTTCTTTGAAAATAACACTTCTATCATTCATGAAGTCATTAGTAAGCTAACTGCAATGAATTAAAATCCAGCTTGAAGAACAAACACTCGAAATAGTAGTGGAATGCCATGCTGGCACGTAGCATGCCCCAGTGTGGATAAAAACGTCACATATGCCGCGGGGAATAAGCGCCCGCCACGAGTCGTGTGCTGGTGTGAGGGTCGGGCAGCTCATGCACCCTGACATCCAGCACGCCCTCCACTTGGGAAGTGTTCCTTCAAAGCCAGTTTATTTCCTTCCCTTCCTGTTGCTATACTGATCACAAACTACTCAAGGCTGTTTCCTTGGAGGTAGAAATATTTGGCTCTTCCTGAAGCGGGAGCCACGAGTCACAAATGGTGACATTTTCTTCACTTCGTTTTGGGGATCAGATCGTGGTCACTCGAGAAAGGGGAATGCACACCTGAGCTGACTAAACTTTAAATTGGAAACCAGCAGACACACAAAAACCCTAAGTCAAAGATAAAGATTTAATGCTACCGCTTAGTGTAAAATAATTGTATAAAAATATCTTCTGAAATGGTATTGGAACTTACGAAATAGCGAAATAATAAATTCGTCTGCATACATCTGGATTTAGAAACAGAGTCCACAAAATTTATCAAGTGCCTTGTGTCAACTTTAACCTCACCACTAAAACCAGAATATATCTAGAGTTATAGATACACAGATACAGGTATGTGGAGGTATAAAAATGTGCAACCATAGAAATAGGCACCCAGACATAGAGATAGACACCTGGACATCATGTATATGAATTGTCTTGAGTTCCACCCTGGATTAAATCTAAATAATGACAGAGTGTTTTTATATACTTTGAGACGGTTACAATGCTAGGCAATTACAAGACACAGGGAAGAGAAAAGAAATGGTTCAAAACAATTATTTAACGAAGTTACCAACAATAAGAACCTCAAATGGAAACAAATTTTGGTGAAGTGCAAAAAAAATTTGGCTAGGATCTTGTATCCTATAACATTATTTGACAGAAAAGTTACCATCTCTGTCAGGATCACCCTTATGTTTAGTCCAATATCGTATGACCTGGTGAAGAGTTTAGGTCATCACACTTTTTATCGCACCTCTGCATGGAAGAAAGAAAATGCTCATTTTCTCTGCTAAAGGAGCCCTTTGTAGGTAGACCCAGCCTCTGCAAGAACCTCACAGAGGGACAGTGGAAGGTGGCCCTGGGACTGCAGCCTTCACTGTTGTGCAAAGGGAGCCATATCGTTGTACTCACCGATGCAATAGACGCAACAACTCTATCCACAAGGGAATTAAATGTGCATGTGCCATTTTAATTCTGGATAGAACTTAGAATAACCAGTGATATTCTCACTTTTTGTTTAAGAAGACCAGACCCAGGGCCCTAAATCCGGTAGAGAAAACCCAGTTCCAGCAGAGAAAACCAAAATGGATAGCGCGGGGCTATGTTTCCCAATGCGGATCACAAGGCAGTCATCAACGTAGTGGGTACAGTTAGATGGAACCTCAAAGGTTCATTCAGAGGGAATAACTGTGTTTAAGAAGCTGATCACAAGAACAAGAAAACTTGTCCACGTTATTCTACAAAGTCGAATGTGGGACAAGAACAGATATTGCAGAAGCATTGGGACTTAGACATCAGGCTCAAATACACAAATGACTGATGCCCGTGTGCAAGGTCAAAGACTTCTAAGGGTAGGGAGGCCGAGAGCCAATCGGAGATCAACAGTAATCCTAAAGATTGTAACAGCCTCAACTACACATTTCCACCCTGCTGAGAGAGAAGCCGTATTATTCTCATCACTGTCCGGTAAGAGTGAGTTATCTATCCATTGGTTTTTTTCATAGATCAGCATCACTTTTGCAGTCAAAATTAATAAAGAATCTTATTAACTAATTATATATATGTATATACATACATATATATTTCCATCTATATCTACCCTTCAAAATCAAAAATATGTTTATGAAGATTTCCTTTATATAGAAATTTAAGGCATAGCCTAGTTCTAGAAACAAGACAGGCACCCGATGAGCATAGTTTTTGAGTGAATGATTGCAAAACTAAGGGAATGGCCACTTTCTAAGAAAACAAACTCAAAATTCTATATTCCCAGATTCAAGTAAATATGGAGAATTAACAAGACGGTTGCAAGTTCAATTCCATGAATGGTGATCATGTGCTCGTTACGTGCAACACAGCACACCGACTATTTTCCGGGGAGCCTATGAAGCATTAATAGACAAGGCAAAACTTACACACATAGTGTTTATTTTCGAAGGTAGAAAGGGATAATGGTAGTTTTGGGCAGTGCAGGTGCACAACATTCCCACTGCTGCAGAAAGTTCGGTGAGGGATCGCTGACGTAGAGCTTTATCCTGGTAAAGAAGGAGCACACACACGCACGTGTTTACAATGTCAGTTTCCCCAGGAAAAGTCAACGGCTAGAAGCGGAACATTCTTGCAATGAAAAAATAGAAGTTACCGAAACCTACTAAGTGGGGCTGAATGGTGTTCACATTTTTTTAATATATTCTGTAAGCCTTTATTATTTTTTCATTATTTTTTAAGTTTATTTGTTTGTCTTGAGAGAGACAAGGAAAGCGCAGGCTGGGGAGGGGCAGAGAAAGAGCGAGAATCGCAGGCAGGCCCCATGCTGTCAGCGCAGAGCCCAATGTGGGGCTTGAACTCATGAAACCGTGACATCATGACCTGAGCCAAAATGGAGAGTCTAACGCTTAACGTCTGAGCCCCCAGGCACCCCGTACTCTGTACGCCCTTAAAAACTGCCACCATATAGAACTCAGCCTCTCACCCCACACACAGCGATTCGGGATGCTGAGAACTGACCCTGCGCGCTCTTGCCGTTAGAGAAAGTGTGGCCATACTCAGGATGTTGCAGGCAAATGCCAAATGAACATAAAGGCACTGAACATAGCAGCTACAGGACCACAAGTGATATCAAGTGCGGTATTTTAGTCGCGCCTTCTTTCCAGTTGTTCAGCACAGAAGCTAAGTTTCCTTGTGGTTGGCCAAGAAGCAGCATGCTGTAGATGGCACCTGCTGTGACAATGTTGCTCCTCTGCGGGGGCCTGAGAGCTTCCGCGGTGTCTGCCTCGACCGCCCTCCCCACTGGCCACGGTCCTTGGGATCCAGCAGCCGGTTCCCTGCCTCTGGGCAGCCACCCCCGTGACCTGCAGGATCTTTTCCTTCTATTCCGTGCCCAGTTATGTCCCATTGCCTTCCTGTCCCCGCTCAAACATGGCGCCACCATCGACTCTGCTGCCTCTATGCTGACTCTCCTCTCTCGGTGGTGGGACAAATCACCATCTGCCCGTCAGCAGTGATGACTGGGCTTGCGTGTTCCAGATCTCTGCCCTGCACAGACTGCAAGCCGAGAGGGCTCGGGCCCCCGCCCACAGACCTGCCCTCCATGCCCAGCTTGATGCATGCATGGCACTTAGTAGGTGCTCACTATATGTTCATTACCTAAAGGTATCGGTTACATGATGGAGACTTGGAGGCAAAAAGTGAGAAGTGATTTTCTATTACTGTTAGCGTCAGTGACCCGTGTTTTGCATCTCTGCTCCGAATCCACTGTCACCGGCTCCTCTGTGTAAATGAGTGGGGCCTTTGGATAGCCTCCCTTTGCCAGTTGGCACAGTGCTTGGCTTTGTCAGTAGAGGCCACCGGAAAGACACTGCAGGCACAAGAGTTTCCTTTCCTGCTTCCGGTGCACGCTGTCCGCGGGCCCCCGTGCTCTGGGCAGCATGGGCAACCAGCTGCACCCCTCAGCCTGCCGGGTCCTGGCACCTGGCGGGTGCCCTCGTAGCGAGAAGTGTCGCCCCTGAACGATCCTCTGCCCGGGACTTGGGACAGAAACTTCCGGCAAGCTGTGGACGGCAGATTTCCATCAGTGGCGGAGGGTGAGTCTTCGGCAAGTCCTGGCAGTAGGGCACCCAGCGGCCCCGAGCCTCCCCGTGAGTTGCGCCGCACCTCCTTCCACCGTCCGGGTGCTGCTGGGTCTCTGCACTGGGGCAGGGGCTCCTCCCCAGATTTGCACTTCCTGTGTCCTCTGGAACCCTCTTTCCTGTTTCCTAGCTTCCTCCTGGTCACTCCGACCTCCCGTTACACGTAGTCATTCTTTATGTTAAACTTTCCCACAGATGACTGTCCAGGCTCGGTCTCCTGGTTGGGTTCGGACTGACGCACTCTTTCCTAGGGAGTGTTGATCCGTGCTTGCTTCTCAGGTGAGATAAAAGTGTGGACGCCACGCCTCAGAGAAATACAGCGAGCGTGAATTCTGCCCCATAAAGCCTTGGATTAACAGTCACACCGTGATGGGATTTGTTCTTGTTGAGATGCGACCTTTGGCGACCCCAGGTTTGGAAAATGGCCGTGCAGCCGGCCACCTGCTGATAAGCTTCCTTCAAAGCGACGCGGCTTTCTCTTGCACGCAGACGTGCTAAGCGTGATGCACAAAGATGTCAGGCAGGCCTCGTGAGGTGCGAGCCTCGTCCCAGGGATCCTGAGACCGATGCCAGGCACGTGCCCATGCTAGACGTAAACTACTTACTCCTGGAGGTATGTTGGGTTCTCCGTCTTTAAGCGCAAAAATGCATATTTATTTTCATCTCCGATTTATATTTTTCAGAACCCTGCTCACTTCTAAGCTCCTTAATGCGCTGTAGTGAACATGAGATGTGTCTCCTAGGGATTCAATTTTTACATGGGGGGCGATGAAGAGTAATTCTTCACAAAGAGGTGGAAGCCATAGGTTTAGGTCTATTTACATAGGCAACAGAGACTGGCCACGCGGGGACTATTTTAGCTCCCTCCTTCCTAGAGACCAGACTGCTGGGTGACCCCCGCTGCAGGATGCAGACTTTAAAAGAGGCGACGCTAAACCCAATCCAGCTGCACAGATTTTCAGCACACGCCTTCCTCAAAGCTCAACGTTCTGAATTACTGGTGGAATATTTGCAATGAGAAACTCTGGCCTACATGGGAAACCTGGTTGACCCCTGAGGTTGTTAGGTAGGGGCTCTGATGATCTCAGGCCTACACTGTATTACCGAAAAAGCAGGGCTGTGTGCAGTGGGCACTTTGGGACCGCTGTATGAGGCATGGGTGTCAGAGAAGTGTCCACACACACCACTCACCTTCGATTCTAAGATGCTCGGGCCCTCCAAGACAGGAACCCCGGTTCCAACCACATTGCCAGCTGGTGTCTGGATCGCCTCTCCCTGAAAAGTGGGAACAGAGTTTAAATGTCAAGAGTTAAGCCATAATGATCGCACCTCATGATGTTATTTCAATCAATGGAATAAGAAATTCTGAGAGCCCTGTCTAGTCGAGGCTAACAATGGTATTATATTCCCAAAACTCTTAGCTTGGAACATAAGCACCACTCAGGAACAGCGTCCGCACCGGGGCTCCTTGCCCATCATAAAAAGCAGTGACATTCCATCAATATGTAATTGTATTAGTTATTCTACAGGGGCTCCAGGAAATCTGATGCAGAGGACTGTTAGTATCGATCAACGTTCTGAAGTCCCCCTGTCCATTGTTTACCGAACTGGTCAATTATCATTGAATGTTTCGTTTTGAGTTGAAATGGAAAATTAACAGAAATCAAGAAATTTCTTAGAACATGTTACCAATGAATTACTGAGGTTTTAATGTCGCAAATTTACAGTGTGTCCATGGCTTATTTTTAGATGGACATATTTTCTTGATGAATGAATATTCCTATTACCATATCAGTTCATTGAAATCACCTTCTCTGTGACCCTTTTTGTCAAATGGAATAGAATCAAAACAACATTAACTTACCTATTACCTTAGACTTCTCATTGCCTCCCCCCAAGCTGGAATATTCGTTACCATTAAAGGTTAATATTTGAAGTGTTATTGTCTGATTTCATAAGCCAGATTTAAAAGTACCTATTGACAAAAAAATACATGTAACCATTTCAAATTTTTTTTAAATGAAGGAACTTTTTTTAAGCAAAATGCATTTATTGGTCTCAAGATAGAAAATCCATAAAGTGGGTTATTTTTCAGACAGGCAACAACATGAAGTAAAATCTCCTGTATCGTATACTCTAATGATAGATCCATAGCAAATTTTAAAATCTGCATAGCTCAGGAATGCCAAGATCTAATCAAGAAGTCGTTGGCAATGCAGGAATAGCAGTTAATATCCGTCATGACTCAGGATGACATGCATCGTAGGATCTGGGGTCAAACAAAACCACGTTTGCCATGCACACGGGAGGTTCTCGGAGCAGTTTCCAGGCCAGCTGAGAACACTGTGACAAAGGTAGATCAGAGGGATAGTGAACATTTTAGAGATAATCTGCAAAGTTAGGGGCCCACCTGTGGCCAATCTTTAGTTCCAGGTACTGAGTTTGCAAAGATCGTGAAAGATTCCGTGGAAGAGAGAGTAACTCCCAGGAGAGCAAACACGCACGCCAGGGGGCTTTCAGTGGCTGTGGGATTTGCCTTTGAGACCTAACGTTTGAAAACCGAGTCAGGGTTCTGTCCTCGACAAGGGTGATGGGTGGGAGCAGCAGGTGCACGCCCGGCGGGGAAAGAGCTCACGACAGGTGCCTGGACCTTCTAGGAAACTCAGACGCCAAGTACAGTAGGTACCTCCGCTTTGCCTCTTGTTCTTTACGGAACGCAAGGTGTCAACAGTGTGAGTCGTAGGTAAAACCCCAGTCAAGGGTCTTTTGATTTCCCGTGTAAATTCACCAAAATGAAAAGAAGATGCCTGTGGCTCTTAATCTTAGAATTCTTTTTATTCCATCATTACTTATTTTTTATCCACCCTTATTTTTTTATTATTGCCTACAGTGGCCAAAAAGAGGCAACAAAAAGAACAATCTTAATCGCTTTAAAGGGCTCCCATAGAGTTGTAATTTGCCTTATAAACCACGTCACTGTGCCCTAGATTTACAGCAACATGTGATCTTTAAATATACTGTATATCACTCTCCTGATGGTCATGCAATTAGGATCTGGACACTAGGAACAGCATACTACCAAAAAATAGTTCTCAAAAGGGGATTTGGTGTGTCAGGGAAGATAACAGTAATTTAGAATTCAGGTGAACATGATTTTAATGCCACATAAGATTAAGCCCCCGAATGTCCTATCTCCGCATAGGATCATTACTCTGGCTGACGACGCAGCAGGTAGAAAGGGAGGAAATGAAAAAGAAAACACAGAAGCAGACTTTAGCAAGGGAAAGAAAAAGAACATTGCAGATTTAATACAATACGCTTGTTTTTAAAGGATTTCATAGATAACTGAGTTTAACAATACAGTATTAACTTCTGTTCCTACAAAACAGAAAATCCCAAACGTGACACCACTTGTGAAACTCCGCCCAATATTCTTTAATTTGAGACATTACAATCATTGGCTGAAATGGTAGGATTTTATGCAGATGCTGAATCATATATGCAGAAAAAATAAAATTGCGTTTGTTCATTTTATTACCAACACTGCTTTGTTTCCCCTAGTGAGTTTATCCAGGTGTGCGTTCTTGAAAAATTAATCCAAATTATTTAATAAAGAAATTCAATCGCTCTTATTGCCAGTATAAAATGAAGGACTCTTAACCTGTGTCAGAGTTATTGTTATATTTACTACAAATACAATTTAAATATTTTTTGTGGAATGATGTGGTAATAATCACTTGTTTCTCTACACTTCGGGCTCCATGAGTTCAGGGACCATTTATTTTTTATTTTACCCCCAGCTTCCACCTCAAGGATAAGAAAAGGGCAGACACTTCATACAGACTTGAGTAAAAGAACGGATCTGTGAGTCCTCATACCCCTTCTCCAAATATTTCACATTTTTAAAAATATTTATTTATTTTTGAGAGACACAGAGAGACAGAGCATGAGCGGGGAGGGGCAGAGAGAGAGGGAGACACAGAATCCGGAGCAGGGTCCGGGCTCCGAGCTGTCGGCACAGAGCCCGACCTGGGGCTCGAACCCACAAACCGTGAGATCGTAACCTGAGCCGAAGTCGGTCGCTTAAGTGACTCACCCATCCAGGGGCCCCCCTCCCAAATATTTCAAATCAGGTTGCCATATTTTTCTTCCTTCATAGAACTGTAATATTATAACATTTTATTATATGTTTTACATTATATATAATGTGTTATATATTGTGTACGTACAAGTGTACATATATGCGTAGGATTGGTTTGGCCACATGTATATAAACAAATGTGGAATATATTCTTTGTAAGCATGTATATGTATATTACAATGGTTTTTACATATCTAAGGATATGTGTGTATGTAACGTATAACATACATATGTGTATATATCACATATAATTCTCATTATGTAAACATGACCAATTTTTATTTGCATTTCACTTATTTACTTATTCTGCACACTTGGGCTAGAAAATACGCATTTGCAAATCTCCCAGGTATAGGAGTGGTCACGTAGCCAGAAAGAATGAGAATGTGGTCAGCGTGATAGCTCAGAACCAAAACCGTTGTCCTTTAGACCACTCAGGAAGGATGCACTTCATAGGGCTCTGGAGAAATTCAAACAATCCAGATGAATCAGAGACCCCCACGGCCCAGTGACAGCCCCCAGAGCCAAAAGGACAGGCAAAGTTTATGTGACATTTAGAAAACGTCAAAGCCTTCTGTTGTCTCTCCAAGGTGCTGAATTAGTTCACGCTGCATTAGAACGTGAGTGCGGGGATAAACCCCGCTGGAGGGAACAGCCAACAGACAGCTGAGCGGGGCCGGAGAGGGCTGACACCCGCCACACTGTCACTGTCACGTGGGGAGTGGGCCAAGCGCCCCGGACCGAGCGTGGGTTCCTCCACACCCACCTCCCCTTGACCGCACGCCAGCCTGCGGGTTAAAGCAACAGTAACAAAACTGCACTTGTCTCTGCATTTGCTCTGATTCTTCGGCAAGGTTCACCAACACCTTCTCTGTGTGAACGGGGCTTGCATTTTTACACAGCTCCGTCCATAGGAATGTTCTTCGAGCTGCCACCACGGTGATTTTGCTTACTTGGATTTTTTTTTTAATTAGACCCCAGTAAGTGGATCAAGGATTTAGAATTTGTGAAAATGTTTTTTTTTTTTTTTTTATAACAGAAGTTGACTCCAATGCTTCCATTTTTTTCTTCAAATGTTTATACTTTATATCATTTGAATGCTCAAAACATTGAAATATCCCATCGAAACGCAGGTTATTGTTAGACTTCCAAGGAGGCCAACCTTGTATTCCATTTTGACTGCAATTATGTTAACTGCTGAAAATATGGTAGGCAATCTGCTTCTTTGGAAGAAATAGTGACTCCGTGAGTAAATGCTGTTTTAGACGAGATCCTTGAGACAGTGAATGTGCAAGGTTTTCTAGAGATCCAAGGGTTGGGGATCCGGACCCACCTCCCTGCCTTCCATGCCGCCTTTTACTGTCCTCAGGCTTGTTTCAGACAAGGCTTTGTTTAAAGCATTCTGCTTTGAAATTTTTTCTCTTTCTCCATTCTCTTTTTATAGAGAAACTGGAAAAGGTGATAAATAATAGGAAGGAGAGGCCGTAGACTGTCTGGCAGTTTCCAGGTGTGTTCTGGGGGGGGGGGGGGGGGGGGGGGTTGGCCGGGGGGGGGTCCGCCCTCACACACACCTGGCCACGTAGGAGCTGGTGTCAGCCCCCTCGTCTGACGCATCAGGCTGCTCTGCTAAAGAACGCTTTCCACCAGAACTTAATTATTTATCATGGGCAATTGTTACTGACGCAGTCTGTGACAATATTGTTTTTGACAACAAATATGGACAGCCAGAATATCCTACAAGATTGTATTTAGGCGACTAGTTTAGTAACAGTTACCTTACACCCTATTATGTGTAAAAAAAAAAAAAAGTATCATACACTGGAGAAGAACTCTTAGATGTATCTATTTTTTTTTCCAGCTTATTTCATTAATTATAGAGCTTATTTAACCAAAATGCAGCTGAGGCCCTAAAAACCTCACTTTTACTTGGAGGATGTGCACCTTGAAATTTTTATGAACATATTTTTTTCATTCTTCCCTATAGGACTAATTCCCAGATAATATATATTATTGAAGCTCCGCGCTGGTTTATATCACCTTCCTCGCGGGAATAACAAAGAGCTAAAGATTGGAAGGCTGCTGTGTCTTTATTCCATGTAAAAACCTGAGAGGTACTTGAAATATAAAAAATAACCTATGGCTAGAAAGACGGGTACGAGGAAGATTGTGGTTTTTTGGTTAATAGTGTGACTCACAAGCCGAGTATTGATTTTAGGAATTAGAAATAAGACCCAAATTAAATCCCACTCCGCCCATTAAGTTTGTGTTATAAAAAAATGCCGTGGGTTTAGCTGTGCGTGGTTTTTCCGGAATTGTCCTGTGTGTACCCAGGATGCTTTCTCAGGGCCCCAGACCGCCCGCTGCTGTCTCAGGTGCAAGGCGCAGGCTCCAGCCCCAAGTTGGTGCAATGCTGCCACCACATGGCCGCGTCGCTGCACACAGCCCACTGAGCATGTGTTTGCAGAAAGACTGATTTCCTATAGAAAAGGGATATTTAAGATCCAAAGACGCTGATGTGCACCCGCGCACCTGGCAGTGTGTGCACACGCTTCGTCTTCAGCAGAGAAGACAGTCAGGCTAATGAAGACACATGCCCTCGTATGTGTTAGCCGACGAGAAAGGCATCATCTGAGGGTTAAGGTATTTATTGTGTGTGCACCTATGATGTTCATCTTTTCTTGAGCGAGAACACAGGAAGCGACAAGGGGGAACTCGCCCGTTGCTATGAAGACGGTAGTGACACAGATCCCGGGGAAATTCAGTGCCTGAGCTCACCTTCCACGGCTTCAGGCAGGAACTCGGGGCGGGAGCTGTGAGTCAAGATAACAATAGCAACGGTGTCCTTAAGTAGGGCAGAAATTAATTATTGTTCGCAATGCAGAAAATCATGATCGAGATTCTCTTGGTCTCCCACTGCCAAGTTCGTTAAAAAGCGCTCTGGGCTTGGGAAACGGTCAAGCACAGGTGTGTGAATTCTTTCAGAGGTGCTGACACCTTTTGTGTCTCCGAGGTGGCCACATTGTTCGGGACTCGTGCCTCAGCAGGGCGCAAGGCTGCCATTGTTCTGTTTATGCTCAGGAAAGTGAAGGCTTTCAAGTAATAGTTAACAAGGACGGACAATAATTGATGTTACTGTAAGAAAAGGTAACCTGAACATCCTTTAAAGAAAATAGTAATGAAGCAAATTTTAACACGGAGGCTGCTTTTCTTTACAGTTTATTTCGGCATAGAGCTGCCATCAACTTCTCATAGTCAAGAAACTTATTCCTTCATTCTTTAAACATGATGCGTTTTATTCATTGGGGGACAAAGTTCAAAAATATATCGATTATTGACAACTGAGCTTCGGGAGACTTTTAGGAAATAAAGCGAATGCAAATAGTATTGGGACAGAAAACGTCAGATGACTTTCAGTGGCCGTGTAGAGGTGTGTAGAAATATACACGTGTGCGTGTGAAACACATCTTCATACATGTGGCCTAACTTTTGCAGCATAAGTAGGTTCAAATTTCCAGTCAAAAATACAGCACGCAAGACATTAAAATCGGTCGCAATATGTGAGGCCCCAGTTTGACCTTCTATTTCCGCAAGCTCCAACATTATTCTTAAAATTTACAAAATGAAAATGTTTGCCATGTATTTTCATAATTGCATGTGTGCTGTTTAGGCCGAGATAAGAATTACTGAATTGTTTTTGGTAGATAGCATGCCTGCAAGCCCATTGTTAGATGTGAGATAGCAGCGTTATTTTACTGAAGTATAGCCTGGGTTAATAAGCCAGCATAGTCTTCCTCGAAGGTGGAGGAGCAATCGTGGTGAGCAACAGAGTAAGTATTTTTGTGCAAAAAAAAAAAGGGGGGGGGAGCTCCAAATCAAATCATTCCCAGTCTGTGGTTTGTTCTGTCCTTCATTTTAAATTTCCTTTTTCAGGTGAATTTGAGCCAGCCCTTAATGTTATTTTCATTTAGTTTTTTGTATGTAACGCACGCCCCCATCAGGTGAATGCACTTGTCATGATTGAAGTCAATAGATGGTAATGACCTTTTATCTTTATTGCGGAGCTCTAGATCACGGGAGGCAGAGCTTGAGTAGCTCCAGATTGGGGACGGGCCCTAATTGAGTCTGCATCAATCTTTAATGACAGCATTGTTATCGTTGTTGAATGCGTTCTTCCATTTGCCTTTCCCCCTTTAGAGCAATTTTAAGCCACTTCCCCGGTGCTTGAAGGTTAAAGAAATGGTGACCCCTGAGCTTCCGCCCGGGAGACAGGTGCCATGCCACGTGGGCCACGTCCTCTGACGGCACTGGCCTGGGGCTCTTCCTCACGGGGCGGCTGCCGGCGCCCGGGACTGAGCCTCCGTGGTAACGGGGTGAAGGCACGGACCCTGGGGAGCAGCCCGTGCTTTGGCCGCTCACGGAATGGTGGCCAAAAGCAGGCAACGGGGCTGAAAGAGACCACCGACATAACGACCGTAATTCTCAGATTCAGAAAGAGCCCTTGGCTGGTTTTGATTTTTCGAATTCTCATTTGGGTAAAACACCCAGACTGCACAAAGTAATAGCGGTAAGTGTGCACTTACTTATACAATCAGACCCGTGTGTTTATAAGCATGGACGTGTACCTTTGCATATCTATGGCCATAGTGGTAGGGCATTTTGAGTTAAGTAAGATTTCTTGGATTTTGAAAGCAAAGACTAAAAGAAACTCTCATCAAATTTGTGACAAGCGTATCGGGGATCAGAAATGTTTCTGCAATGCCCCTCTGTCCATCGTTGCTTAACACGCGGTCCAGCAAGTGCGCGAGAATGCCTGTTCTCTTTGTATTTACAAATTGCAACGCTGTTTTATCTCTGTCCGTTTGAGTTTCCCCATTTCTGCCATTTGGCTGCACTAAATATTTCTGAAAGTCCTGCTCTCGTGTGCGCGATGGTGACCACTTTATGCAACGGCAAGGCAGAGGTTTCCATTGGTGGCGATGAGTGAACTTTCTAAATCTGCAAACCTTCAGCAGGCCTAGGCTTCCAATAAATGCCAGTGTCTATTTTTAGACGCCAGCCCCTACTTCACAGAAAGCCAGTGCACCAACCTCAGCTGCTAGTGTCGTCGGAGCCAAAAAAGGGATTTCTGTTCTACCTACCGTGTCGTAGGAGGGCCGTTTTGTCGCATCATCTCTAGATTGTTGTTTACATTTTCTGTTAGATATTCTTACAATAGCGAGGGGGAGGCAACGTTTTCCGGAATGACATTCTGATGCCTGCCGGGTTCCTATCGCTGGGAAGGCGTCAAGACGGAGTGGAGAGGGTCAGGGAGTCGTGGGATGAACAATGTTTTGTTGATGTAGTTCGCCCGAACAACAAGCCTGGTTTTTCATAACGAAGCGCAGATTATCTCGGAGAATTTCTGCACAGGGTGCTTTGCTCTGGGGAAGTGGCTTCCCAGAGAGCTTCCTCTGGCAGTGACAGATCTGGCCTATAGTTTTATATTTCATTGTACAGGGTGCGTGCATCCGACTCTGAAATCCCTGTAGTGGAAATCAGCAGTAAATTTGTAGAGGTGTAGATTAATCTGCTAAAATTACTAATCATGCAAAAATTATTGGGAAAATTAAAGAATCCCAGCTTTAACATTTGAGGAAGTGACTTTACGAATTTTAAGCCCCTGTTTTCAAAATTTAATCTAAAATGTATTTTTAAAAATTTTTGTAATGTTTTATTTATTTTTGAGACAGAGACACAGCATGAGGAAGGGGAGGGGCAGAGAGAGAGGGAGACACCGAATCCGAAGCAGGCTCCAGGCTCTGAGTTGTCAGCACAGAGCCCGACGCGGGGCTCGACCTCATGAACCGTGAGATCACGACCTGAGCGGAAGCCAGACGCTCAACCGCCCGAGCCACCCAGGCACCCCTAAAATATATTTTCTTTAAAAAACCCAGAATGAGTTTCTTAATGAGAAGAAGGAGTTTACCTTCCATGGTAAACACGTTCAGGGAATGATGTGATCAGGAATCATGGGCCCCTTCACGATTACTAGTTTGAATGAAAATATTCGAGGATTTGGAAAGTCCCAACGACAGTTACTCAGTCGGAAGGCCATCCTACAAGCGTTCTGTCCGCCCCGTGCTGTTTCCTCTTCACTCTACAAGGGCGCCTCTCTGCTTTTCAGGGTCGTTTCTCACCTTTTCTGCTCTTTCAATGTGATGATTATTTCAACAATCTGAAGAGGTAAACTTTAACAGGTCTCTCTTCAGACTACCCACGTGGACCGGAGCAAAACAAAAGAGGACAGAATCATGCATCTGGGGCCATTTCAGCCTGTAACAGGATTGTACAAATGAGTCGGTGTTTGTGTAAATTCTGCCGACCAGTTACACCGCCCCTTCCTGTCCCGTAAGGTCCCCCGCCGTCCCAGGACCTGCCCCATTGCCTGTGCTGGTCCCAGACCACGGAGCCACCTGGGGAGTTGCAGCGAGCCCCCGGCACCTGGAGCACTTCGTGACGGACCCGCAACCCAGCCTGTGCGCCAGCTTCCCCCGTCTGCCCGGGGAGCTCGTACTTTTCCGCCTGAGCTCCACCCTCGAGCACACCCACACTTGGGATCTGATGACGGTCAGTGTGAATCCCGCCAGGGCTTCTGGTGTCGCCCCAGCGCGCATGCGTCTGATTGGGCAGGTGAACCCTTTCTCGGCTGCCCGTCCGTAACTTCCACAACCCCTAAAATCCGGCTCTTGGCCCGTGTGCCTGCGGGTTCGGAGTTGAATGCATCAGTCCACCCACAAGCTCAACTCAAGGCTTCCCGTCTCTGAGCACAGCCCCTTAATTGGCTCTTATGAATCTACTCTGTTTGCACCGTGATCTCAAATTACCAAATCCAGCTGACTTCACTCAGCCTATTAGCCTCTTTATAGTTACATTTGACTTTCTGAGATAAAGGATATATAAGTGCTTTATAAACTCTAAAGCACTCACTAAAAGTAATAGATTCTTTGCCAATCGGATGTTGTAATCAACTACTTAAATAATATCCCAGATAACGTCCTAGACTCCTGGGCCCACTTGACTTTTGTCCTGTTTACTAAATCAATGCCCTAGCAATCGGCCGGCATTTAGTATCTCAGCTCTTGGTCCCCATTGGACGGCACCTCACTGGGACCCTGCTGACAATCACACTGTGCGCGGGGGTCCTCGACTCCGCGGAGACAAGGGCTCTCTAACTGCAGGAGGCACGATGAGTTTTCCAACACGGAGCCCCCTCTCCGCTCGGCACGCAGTAGGTCTGTGGTGAACACCAGTGCTTAAGGCACCTTCTCCCTCCCGCTCACCGCTGAGGGTTTCTGGCCGGCTGCACTACCCAGCGGACAGGTAACCACACTGGGCACTGCCGTCATCCTCCTTCTGCGGGAAAGTCACTAGGCACCAGCCAGGGCATTAAATCCTTCTAGCGGCCTTGGTAGAAGAATGTCTGTCTGTCTGTCTGTCTGTCTGTCTGTCAACGGCTAACACGTCCATCGGCACTCTCTCCTCTGCACACTCTTGCTCCTACACTACCTGTACGACATTGAGTAACCGATTCTCCAGTTCTGTCCCCTTCAGCTTGAAGTTTGGCTTCAAAGCTCCATCTTCCAGACTCGGGAAAAGTACAGAGAACCCGTTTCCCTACCCTATTGACGGAGCTATTGATCCTTGCTGCTACTAGCTACTGTGGCTCTTTCCCTTGGCCAACAGGTGTCTCAGACACAGGGCCAACCCCATTGTCCCATTCACACGCCCCCTGAGGGTCCCTAACTCCATGCAGTCTGGCTCTCTGTCTTTCTCTTATTTTATTTTTATTTTAATGATTGTTATTTATTTTTGAGAAACTGAGAGAGAGAGAGAGAGAGAGAGAGAGAGCGCGCGCGCAGGAGCAGGGGAGGGGCTTAGAGAGGGAGACACAGAATCCAAAGCAGGCTCCAGGCTCCAAACTGTCAGCACAGAGCCCGACGTGGGTCTCGAACCCACGAACCATGGGATCATGACCTGAGCTGAAGTCTGACGCTCAACCAACTCAGCCACCCGGATGCCCCACTCCATCTTTCTCTTAAAGTTTCCTCCCAGAGGTCACCAGATTGCAGAGTGAGCAAATTAACGGTCTTTCTCAATTCCTACACCTCTTGGCTTCTTTCTAGGCCTGCTGGGTCGGGCCGTGCACCCTCCTGCGGGCACCTCCACGTGGACCTGGGGCCCGCAGCCCACTCCCCTCCTTCGCCTCAACCCTCTTCAATTCTCCAGGCCTCAGCGGTGCCCAAAGCTTCCCTGTTTTTGTGACAGAGAAGTGTCCATCCTGAAGGTTAAAACCGTCACCTCAGCGCACGTGAGTGCCAAATCAGGGTTCCCACCCCGGAGGCCCTACGTCCCCATGGAGCCTCCACTGAGGCCAAGTCCCTACCACTGAGGCGCACAGACTCCATGTATCAAGTCTGGACTCTTACTCTTATCCTGAACACCAACACTTCTTCCAAATTACTTAATTTCAGGAGAAGCTTCAACTTCCCATCAGCCACACAGGGGCCAAGTCTCATCAGCTACAACTCCTTCCTTTCTCACGGCCCTTGTCCCCTGTTTGGCAGCAAGTTCATTCTGAGAATCACCAGGGATTTACCCCCTTTATGTCATGGTACGACCATGTAATAACCTGGTTGAAAAAAACCCTGTAAAACCAGGTTCCTACAGGAAAATTTTATGTGTCTCAGCTCAGTGCTCATTGTCCCCTGCAAGCATCACACCCCTATCTCTCATTATTTCCGAACGAAGCCATTCACTTGCCCCAGAATGGACCTAATGCAGCGCGATCTCTTTCTTTTGCTCAACCAAGTCCCATCGATACATAAGTGGATAAAGACGCAGTAGACATGTATAGTGGAGTATCACTCATCACAATAGAAAGAATGAAATCTTGCCATCTGTGACATGGATGTCCCTGGAAGGTGTTATGCTAAGTGAAATAATTCCAACAGAGAAAGACAAATACCGTAGGATTTCATTTGTGTGTGGGATCTACAAATAAAACAAACGAAAAACAAACAAACAAACGGTCTTAAACACAGAGAGTAATCGGGTGGTTGCCAAAGGGAGGGAATAGAGGGGTGGACAAAATAGGGGAGTATCGCTTCCAGTGACAGAATAAGTAAGTCACAGGGGGGAAAGTACAGTCTAGGGAATACAGACGATAGTATTGTAATAACATTGTGCAGTCACAGACGATGAGTCCGCTTCTGTGATGAGCACTGTGTAGAATTCCTGAATCACTATGTTGTCTACCTGAAACTAACGGAATATCATCCTGTCAACCACGTTTCAACAAAAACATTATCAAATTCAACAAAAACATTATCAAATGGATACTACAGTTGCCACTGTATTGGTGAAACCTTTGCTATAGTCTTAAAATTAAATGCAAAGCACACTCACCAAAGGAGGGAAAAAGTCTTCTACCTGCATGGATGCTTCTCTGGGACTAGCCTTTGGTGTGAAGTGGCTCCACTTTAGCCAATGGCAGTGTCTCCCGAAATTCCATTAGAGAATCGGTCTAAACAACCACTTGTATATTATTGTCTCTATGGCTATTTAATTATTCTGTTTTTTTAAAAGGAGTAGGATTATTCGATTAGGGCAGATCTTGGTTTGAACTCTGGCTTCGTTATTTATTACCTGTGTGAAGTTGAGTAGATTATCTGACCCCATACAGTTCCCTTTCCAAATGCACAGCAAGAGAGTTTCTAACCTCATGGTGTTATGGACAGATGGGTGGGTGCTATCTTCAAGGACTCAGCACGTAGTCCCAGCTCCTGAGCCGCGTTCCTACCTGCAAGGACTTAGCACATAGTACCAGCTCCTGAACTGCATTCTACCTGCAAGGACTCAGCACATAGTACCAGCTCCTGAACTGCATTCTACCTGCAAGGACTCAGCATGTAGTCCCAGCTCCTGAGCCTCGTTCCTAGCTGCAAGGACTCAGCACGTAGTACCAGCTCCTGAAACACGTTCCTACCTGCAAGGACTCAGCACGCAGTACCAGCTTCTGAGCCGAGTTCCCTGCCTCATCTGTGGTCTAAGAGCCAAGTTACCGTATTTCTCTTCACATCCATACCACCTGGACCAGGCACAGTGCTTACATGTTGAGCACAGGTTCACTGGGAGCAATTCCAAGCAGAATCCAAAGGAATTAAATTTTAGTCAGTGTGTCAGTCTGGGTGCTTTTGACCAAATGATGAACTTAAGAAGCATTTGGGAAAAAAATACACACACACACACACACACACACACACACACACACTCATATGCACACTCACACATGCACTCACTCACACCCAGCTTAACGAGTATATAATGAATAAAACAGTACTGTTATCTAATACAACATTATCCACGTTCCTTTCATTCGAATGACTCTTCAGAACACCATCCGATTTGTAGGTAGATGCTGATATTTATAATAAAAATAAAAATAATAAACATGTTAGAAAAATATAAAAAGAAGCAAAAGTAAGGTCTCTAAAACATAGGGGATTTCCTCTTAGGGTAAAGTTTGGTTGATGATTGTCATTAAAACTCAGACCTAATTTTGTGACGGTGTAAGTTGAATTCACTTTCATAAGGAAGTTTCATACATGCATTCCTTCCCATCGACAGTGCTCCAGAAGGAGCTAATAATTATGCGCACAAATGTGCGCATTTTAACCTGATTTGGGTGTTCTTCTTAACCTTTCATTAACATTGACGCCTGAAAGACCGTTGAAGTCGCTACTAACCACATCCAAGTACATCTTCAAGAGCAGTTAGCTCTTTCTTTCTTTTTTTAAAGTTTATTTATTTTTTAGAGAGAGAACACAAGCGGGGGGGGGGGGGGGCAGAGAGAGAGAGAGGGAGACACAGAATCCGAAGCAGGCTCCAGGCTCTGGGCCATCAGCCCAGAGCCCGACGCGGGGCTCAAACCCACAAACCGAGACATCGTGACGTGAGCCAAAGTCAGACACTCAAACAACTGAGCCACCCAGGTGTCCCCAGAACAGTTAGCTCTTAAAGGACATGCCTATCAATGAAAAATCTCATTTTCAGCAAAACCACTTAGGCCGCATGTTAACCAGACAATAATTTTGCATACTTGAATTTTAAAATCACGTAGACCGTCAGAAGCACGGCGGCCCGGGACAGGACTCTGGCCTCCTCTGAGATGACCTCTCACATCAATTATTTCTACCTATGTCCACCCGCTGGACTGCTCTTATCAGTAGTATAGTTTTCTGCCTTTTAAGCATTCATATAATTTGATGGGATCCACCGCCATGAAAAGTCAGAGTTGGAAGAGGTCTTTTAAACAAGTTTGTTCACGCCCTCACTTTACAGATGAGGAGACAGAAGTCTGGTTAAGTGTCATTGTTTTGTGTAAGAAAATCTGTCATCTTTCTCCCTGGTTGGTGACCTGAGGGCAGGGCTGTGGCCAATCATCTACACAGGACCTTAGGAAACAAAGCCTTTGCAAGTCAATGGAAATGTTTTTATATCTGGGTCGAGGAATATAAAAGGGCAAATCAAATGTGGCTGCATCCAACCACAGCAATGACACACGGGTTCTAGAAAGTCCTATTTACCCGAGTTATGTTGGTTACGAGTCGAAGCATCTCTGTATGATGAACATATGGCAAATTTTAACCAAGGGGCCTAGTGTTTCTCCGATTCCTAAGAAGTTCATGGATTGATTTCGGGACTTCCAAAACTCCTCCGAAATTAGATTAGAAGGGTCTATGTGAGACTGTGTTTCCGAGGTCCGGTTCTGTTGCCGTCATGAGATTTTTGAAAGCGTGTGTGAGCCAAAACGCGTTAAGGATCCACTGGTTATGAACATCTATTACAAGGAAGAGAGGTCGCTTGAAGACAACCAGGGCCTCTTTGTTCTATGAGGAACCCTCTCTCGGGCACATGTCTGACAGACCTTCACCTGCCTTTCCAGCTGCAAAGCCACAGAGGACTGTCGGGGGCCCGCAGAGGCAGGACGATGCTGAGAGCAATCGAAATCAAAAGGTAAAGAAAGTGTGGCAAATTCCAGAGGAAGAAATCCGATAAAATTAAGGTGTAATAGACACTTCAAACTGTGTGATCTGACCTAATAAGTTATTAATAGGGAACCATTACTCCTCATGCATTTTTTATTAGGAAGGCATTGCCTTTTTGTCAAGATTAGTGGATTATAAAATATTTGTGCTACACAATATAAATGACCCTACCTATTAATAAGTCTCTAGAAAGATATGCTTAAATTGAATTACATTAGGAAGAAAAGTGCCAACAGAAAATTAGGCATAATTAATGGGAGCACATAAATAAACCAGATATGGGGGGAAAGGACATTCTTCCCATCGATCATTTTGAGAATTAATCGCCGATATGCTCCAATGACATACTGACTATTACTGTTTGCATAAGAGCTGTGTCACAGAAGGTGAAATTCCCGTAACTATGAATAGATATTATAATTTATAGCTGGGAGGTAACAGAGGATCACATGCCTCTAATTAGTGGGCATAATTTCGAAGAGCTAAAAGCTCCCACTTAAAACACAATATTGTAACGAGGACTCATTATACTTTGTTCCACTCCCGCAGAATGCTGGTTTCCCTGGAACCCACAGCGGGCTGCTCCTTGTGAGCCAGGAGTGAGGCTGCACAGGCATTCCTGACGAACGCGGCTGCGCGGGTCACATCACCTTATTATCTTCCTCGGGCTGGAGCCAGCAATCCACTTAGTGCCGGGATGCCCCGAGATAGAGGAAATTATTTTTCACATCTCATTCCCATAATGGGCAACGTGAATTGAGTTACATGGTGGACGAGCTCTCTGGATCATCTCCATTTGCAAACATGTATAAGGTTTCCCGATGTCACAGGCCACGTCCAACAGGCTGGGAAGTAAACGGTCTCACGTTCCCGTTTCAGACGCGAGGCCGTCACTCCCTGCCCTAGTTCAGACAAGAATCTCTGGGGCTGTGACGCGCTGATTATATCATCGCCTGTATTATTATTTGTTGTGTGTTTAACGTAGTCGACATCATCCAGTATATCTTCCCTTTGGTTCACAGTAAGCAAGTTTAATTAAAAAAAAAATGCCCAACATCCAATTTAAAATAATTGCCAATGCTAAACAAATACAGCTAATCACCTCTTGCCTGCTGGTCCATATTATTAGTGCAGAACAAATGCATTAAAGCGACGCTCTTGGCCAGACAGAGTACCAGATAAGCCAAGGAGCTCTGAAGCCCTGACGCCCCATGAGACTCTTCCCAGGGGAGCCCACGGGTGGCGGGGGCTGGGCAGCACGGAGTCCGGAATGGGCCTCGTGTGGAGGTTGGGGGGCACTTTGGATGGAGATCCACATGGACATGGTGGGGGCACCAGCAGGGGCCCGCTGGCCTCCTTCTCTTTGTGGTTTGGGAGAATGTACGTTTTAATAAAACCCTTTGAGGGTAGCAGCTTCAATAGAAGTCCTTAGTCGTGTCACAGCTACTGTTACGAGGTTTGAGATGACGTCTTTCCTCCCGGATGGACAGAGTCCACAGACACATGTGCAAAGCCCTCTCCATCGGCCTCCCTGGAAATATGAGTGACCCTCCCATGATACCGCAAAGAAGGTCAGACAGGATTAGAGAGGTCGCTCCAAAATTTAAAAGAAAAAAAGAAAAAAAAGAGCTGAATGCTTTTTCTGAGGTTGATGGAGAAAATCGCATTTTGGGGATAAAGATTAATTATAAGAATTGTTAGATATACTTTGGAGAACACTGAAGTTTTGCATTCCAGTCACCGAACCGCATTTCTTCGCCATAGCGGCTTTCCCATTTAATTTTACATTTATTTGCTTATTTTACTTTATGGCTTCTGGTGGTCCCATTCACAAGTCCTGGAGAATGCCCTAACTTTGTGTTTATGATGGGAAAGTCAAGGTGGAAATGTAATCACTCATCATTCATGCGCTTCCTCTTTCCTGCGAGGTCTTGTGACCTGACCCAAGCTTTGGTCCCGCTTTGGGATCAGTCACCTGGCCCTGGAAAACCCCTTCCCTCCCTGGACCTCACTTCCCTTCTCTGGAAAGCAAGAAAGTCGGTGCTATTATCCTCCTCAGTTCAGAACCTGACTCCTTTTGGCCACAGCCTTGCGTGTCCTTGGAGCCGTTACTGAAGGAACACAGGTCTACGGCCTCGCGAGCGGAGGTAAAAATAAACCAACGTGCATAGATGTACAAATGTGCGCCGTGGGAGACGCCGTGATGAATGAGCACGTACCTTGGGGACTAGAGCGTGCTGAGGTTTCCCTGCTAGCTGAGCCTCACGCAGCAGGTGCAGAGACCAGTCTGTAGAGAGTTTTCAGGGGCTGCACCTGCTGCCAAGACGCTTCCTTAGAGCCCTAGCACACGAGCCCCTCCATCGGACGGCGCAGACACGGTCCACGCACCTGTGCCAGCTGCCAGCTCCATCCCACACACACACTTCCGTGGACTGGGTGCCCCAGTGCCACCAGGAGCCTGGCTAGGCTGTGCTTCTTCACTGTGGAGCAGAACGTGGCTGAGGGTGCTTACTGGCCTCCCTGAGCAAAGGACTGTGGTTCTAACCGAGGTGTGGAGAGAGGGGGAGACACAGACTCCGAAGCAGGCTCCAGGTCCTGGCTGTCCGCACAGAGCTCGAAGCAGGGCTCGAACCCATGAACTGTGAGATCGTGACCTGAGCTGAAGTCGGACGCTCAACCGACTGAGCCACCCAGGCACCCCTTGTCTTTTAAAAAATTTTTTTAATGTTTGTTTATCTTTGAGAGAGAGAGAGAGACAGAGTGCAAGTGGGGGAGGGGCAGAGAGCATTTGACCACAAAGAAATGCTAAAACCCAGCGGTTCGCTTCCTTCTGGTCCCTTTCAGAAGGGAAGGGATGCCTTTCCTCCTCCAGAGCACATCGTCACGCTCTGCTGTCCACGCGTGTGTCCACACGGACTTCTGCAAAGATTCACGTGGCGCAGTTAGTTGAGTGTTTTTAAGAACCATTGGATAGATTGCTTGAAAAGATCCCTTTCAGACAACATCCAACTGCAGACGGTGGAAACATGTTCCATGTGGAAAACACCAAGTTCCTCTTCCCCAGTTCACTGGGCTCACAGGCCGACGAGAAGCACGCGTACCCACAGGCTCGGGCCCACGGCCCCCAGCCCAGCAGCGGTGTCCCCACGAGAGGCCCGCGGCTGCCTGACAAATGGCACAGACCCCGTGGCCGGCCCAGCGGAAATCTACTCTCCCACAGTTCAGGAGGCCAGAAGTCTGAAATCAAGGTGTCCAAAGGGCTGGTTCCTCCTGGGGGCTCTGAGGGAGAATCCAGCCTGCCCCGGGGCCTGCGTCCTTCTCCCCTGCGACGTGTGTCTGTGTGTCTTCTCTGGCGAGGACACCAGCCATTGGATTCGGGCCCACCCTAATCTCAGCTACATCCGCAGGGATCCTACTGCCAAATGAGGTCACCTTCCAGCATCCCGGGCGGACAGGAATCCGGAGGCCCCGTGTGCCCCGGGACAGGCCACCAAAACTTCCATGCGATCGTTTTCGGGGCCGTGGCCCTCTCTTCTTTGTGCAGCACTTACCCAGAAATTTCTGCTGGTGTCTTTCACTTGTGTGGGTTTTTGAAGTTCCCTCGCCTGTGCCTTTATGGTCCAGTTCCCGCGGAATGAGGCAAGCATCTTGCCATCCCCCAGCCAAAGTCCACGAGGTTTACAGCGTTTCCATGGGGTGACCTTGTTTGAAATTCTTTAATGGGATCCACGCGAACTGTTACATATTGCAGATAAAATGTCCCAGAGGAGCCCGTTACAACGAGGAATGAATAATGCACCTGTAACTGCAGACTATGTCTCTGCATTATTGTGCCATATTGGCAAGTTTTAGCCCCAACCGCATCAAGAAATGTCCCGCTGTAGACTTTCACTTGTAACGCAGATTTAACTTATCAGAAAGACATTTGTTTTTGTTACGTCAGGGTAGGTCTGAATTTTACCTTGTGTTCTCCAGAGGAAGAAACGGGGCGTCTGAATTCAGTGAGAACGCTCTCCCTTTTACGAACAGTTTACATCCGCTAGGTCTTAACCGGTCTAAAATCCCTGTGATATGACCTCCTGTCTGGAAGGCATGGGCATTAGGAAGTTCCGTACCCTTGAGAGAGACGACGGGGTTACAATCAGCGAAGCCCACGCTTGTCGGGCTCCTGGCTTGAGACAGCTCCTCCTCGCTGGACGTCTACCATTCGTCATGGTATTTGTTTGGAGAGGGGTCAGGGGAGCCGTTTGATGGGTGTCTGCCCACCGTGAAAACCAAGCTCTGTATTGTTAAACTTAAGAAATAAGAAACTGGGACGCCTGGGCAGCTTAGTCAGTTAAGCCTCTGACTTCAGCTCAGGTCACAGTCTCACGGTTGGTGGGTTCGAGCCCCACGTCAGGCCCTGTGCTGACAGCTCAGAGCCTGGAGCCTGCTTCGGATTCCGTGTCTCCTCTCTCTGCCCCTCCCTTGCTCGTGCTCTGTCTCTCTCAAAATTGAATAAAAATACATACATACATACATAACATAAAAATCAGCTTCAACAGTAAAGATCCGGAAGAGGCGCGGAAGACAGAACACATTTTAAGAGAGTTACCTGTGCTGAAGTCACACCTGATTTTTATTTTCTTCTTCCGGCTGGCCTCCATGTTCCAAAGCTTCTACGCTGAGTCACCAGGGCCGAGAGTCAAAACCAAACAGGAACTCCAGAACACCCCGGGGACCTTCCCTACCTCGTGGGGCCTGCAGGTGGCTCATGGTTTCCACGTGCGCCCCGACCCCGACCCCGCACACCTGACCCCTTGGCCCATCCACCTGCCGCCAGCCTTCTGGAAGACCTGGGCCAGCGCCCCAGTGCACCTGGACCAGGCACGCGTGCGCACCAGCAGCAGTGGCGGGCTGACCCCCTCCCTGGGGCCTGCGACCGGGTCAGGGCCCCATAGCTGGACGCGCGCGGCCGGGGCGCATCGGGCTTTTTCCGCGGAGTCTGACGATTGCAGAAACACCAGAGATAACTATGAACGAGTAACTCTGCCAGAGCCCTGGGAAAACGAAGTGAGCATTCTGCAGCTTTCCTAATACCCTCCTGTCCCTGCTGGCAGTGGTCACGGCCCAGTGCAGGAGCAGGGACAGAGGGGACAGGCCTCTCCAGGAGCTTTCCGTGCCCGATTGCCAGGCACACCTGGGCTTCTTTATTTAGCCCTGCGCCTCCCTTCGCTTCCTTCTGCCTTTCTATTTAGGTGGCTCCGAGTGGGGAAACAGCATTTATAAGCCTCCATCAAACACACGCATATACCCTTCCTGGGAAAATATCAATTTGTGGGGTTTTTCTTAACTCTTTACAAAAAACAGTACATACAAAAATAAATTTATACCAAAAAAATGTAAATGTAACTTTTTTCCTCTACATGCACCTTTATCAAAAAAAAAAAAAAAAAAAAAAATTGAAGCTGGTATTTAGTAGCCCCTATTCAAACTTGTTTAAAAAAATAGGGAATTATGGTAACTTCCGGCTTCGAAACTATGCGTTCCTGCTCCTTGGCGAAGATCACTGTAAATTCTCCAAAGTATTTAAACGCTTCCAGGTTTGAATGCTCCCTCCTCTTATCTTGGGTCTAGTGCCCTCTGGTGGTAGGTCCGTGAAGTGCAGCTCCAGGCCCCCGCACGCAGGGGTCTGGGCTGGAAGTTTTGCCCTCCGCTGGCCTTCGCTCTGAGCTCTCTCATCTCTCTCTAGATGTAGAGGTTGGGTTCATCTTCTTTTCTTACACAGACTAGGTGCTATGGAAACCATATAGAAAATGCTGCCTTTCAGCTGCGAGTCCTCAAGAATGGTAGCCCGATTGTATGAAGATCATTTTCTCGGCAAAAGAATCATTCTCGTATGCCACATAAACTATATTTAATACAACATATTAAATATTGTATTTAATATTTACTTGGGAAAATATTAAAATGCAATCCAAGGTGACCTCCGAAAAAGTCCATCAAAATTGTTCATTAAAAATGTTGAAAGAGATATACACCGGGAATATGGCACATTGCAAACCCATTCCCCAGTCTGATGATTCCAACTCTTCCTTGGAAACACCGCTTTCTTGGCGGTAATTCTTACGGAAGACTAGACAAAGACAATTGCTTAAGGAAGAGAGCCGAGAACCTCTCAGGCCACCGGGGTTCTGGCCACTTCATTGCTAAGAGGAGAGCTAAGGAGACAAGACCCAGAAGATCTGGGCTTAGAGAAGGCAAAGAAACAAAAGATCCATATTTAAAGGGACTTGTGTGCCCAGACTTGCACATGGGGAATTTGAGGGACCTCTTGCACAGAATCTGTCTCGGTAAGCACTAATTAAATGGACAAGTTAATCCATGCGATCTTTTGAAACTCTGCTAAAGAAGGTGGGGCTCCAGGACTCAACTTTTTTTTTTTTTTTTTTTAATGTTTATTTATTCTTGAGACAGAGACAGAGTGTGAGCCGCGGAGGGGCAGAGAGAGAGGGAGACACAGAATCCGAAACAGGCTCCAGGCTCTGAGCCATCAGCACAGAGCCCGATACAGGGCTAGAACTCATGAACTGGGAGATGATGACCTGAGCCGAAGTCGGACGCTTAACGGACTGAGCCACCCAGGCGCCCCATCCAGGACTCAACTCTTGATTCAGCTCTGAAGGTGCTAATCCAGGCATGGCCCATGGAGGGAGTCGCTCCTGTGGACGATCGGGATCTGGACTCTTCCGTTGTCAGTGGGCCCAGTTTGGAAATGAACGCATGAAACGGCACTGGCTCTCACTGCACCTCACTTTACGGGGTCTGAGAACCTTTCACCCCTGAGGGCAAATTAGACTTGATGGCTCACTGCCTTGTGTGGTGGCCTGGTTAGAGACGTTGCCAAGATGATGGATCTGGCGGGGAGGTGGGGAGGGGGAGGCCTGATGTCTGAGACGTGTGACACGACGTTGACCAGCACCAACCATAGGCTGTGGAGTCGGAATAAGTTCCCATGATGATTAAATTGCATGCTGTAAACAGAGAGCCTGGTGAAGCCAAGGAATCGTGGTGAGTTCTCAATAAATTCTGGACCTTCTTTTCCTGTTTTCAAGATTTGATTCAGAATTCCACATTCTTTCCTCCACCAGCTCTTGTGCTGTGAGTCTGTTCACCCATCCACATCCAACCCTAGTCTTGTTGAGCTATGTGACATCCACCGCTGCTCCCTCATTCATCTTCCGGGCCATCAACTTGCTGCCCTTGCTCCTACCAGGACTTGTGGTGTCTACATGCAGTTCCCAAGTCCACTCAGGTCAGCCGCACCCGGGAGTCCTCCATGTGGCCTGTGCACTCCTCCCTGGCTGCCCCAGCACCCGGGCTTCTCCGGTGGCACTTTGAAATCAGGCACCTCTCTCACCAGCTTGTAATCCTTCAAGGGCAGTGTTTGTGTTCCTGTTGGTTTTTACGTACCTTGAGATTAGACCAACGCCTTGCCATGGTAGGAAGCACAGTAAAAACACACATTAAGGACCTGACAAATGGGCAGACTAGATATATATCCTAGATATAGCTGTATATGTGCATTAGGATATATATTTATGTATTTATGTATAGTTGTGTGTTTGTATGTGGGTATTTCCATAGGTAGACGATAGATAGATAGATAGATAGATAGATAGATAGGGTTTAAGTTTAATGACAGAATTGTTTGTAAGAGCCAAGGATCAAAACAATTCAAAAGTTTAAATGCAGACATATCAGAGAACAGATACGTAATTTGTGCGATAACAATTTCATACTCTAGAAACATAGGCGTAAATAAACTGGAATCTAGATCTATCCATAACAACATAGATGAGCCTGAGAAACAGTATTTGCAAACTAAGAAAGGCACCAAATAATACAGTATAATTCTGCTCATGTCAAGTTAAGAAACAGGTGAAAAGCACATTATACACAGTTCAGTAAACACGGACGTGTGAGGAGATTATAAAGGAGAGCCAGGAAATGGCGGTCCAGGCCCAAGGACTGGCCGAGGCCCCATCTGGGAGATGAAGACACCGGGGACACCGATGAGGACGTACTTCTTCACCCAGACTTGGATGGATGTTTATTTTAGGTCTTGGAGAACTGATGCTATTGCTAGTATGAGCTTTCTGTATCCCTGAGAATGTTCCTTGGCCCCTGGTCTCCTCTGATATTAAAAGCACGACCCTGCTTTCTTTTGTGTTTGCAAGACCCGTCTTTCTCCTCATTTTTCTTTCAACTTCTCTTTGTCTTTATGTTTTATGTTTATTTATTTATTTACTTGGAGAGAGAGGGAGGGAGCGAGAGAATTCCAAGCAAGCTCTGTGCTGTCAGCACTGAGCCCAGTGCGGGGCTCGATCCCACAAGCCCTGAGATCATGACCTGAGTGGAAATCAAGAGTCGGACACAAACAACTATGCCCCCCAGGCGCCCCATCAACTTGTTTCCATCTTTATATTTAGGGTGTGTTTCTTGTGGGTGCAGGGAGCCAGGCTCTGTAGTACAAGCTCATGATCGTAGTCTGGAGCGTTCTGGCAAAAAGTTCGCATCTGACGTGACGAGTAATTTGTCTGCAGTCTACCATCTTGCCATTCGTTTCTTTCCCTCCGTTCTCTTTTCCCGGCGTGAGGTCTTCCCGGCGTGAAAGTCAGAGCCCGAGTTGCAAACGTTGGCGGACAATGTGTAAATTCAGTCCTGGGACGTTCCTATCCTTAACTATCGAGTGGCTCTGATGGAGTAATTTTTGTGGCGGAGAAACAAACGATTGCTCCTCACCTACAAGATGCCAGTGTCCGCGTCAAGGTAGCAAATTTATCAGAGTTTCTACGACCTTAATCGCTTTTCTTCCCGAAAGGTACAGATCCCTAGAATTCTGCTTTGCACTGGCACGTAATGAGCGGGCACAACAAGGCGGCCGCGCGCCTCCAGGTTGATCTCGATAGCATTTCCCCTTCCAGATGTGTGGTCGCTTCTTGCATCAGAAGCCAAAGGCAAAATTAGCTCCCCGCACAAAGTAGCTTCTTGATTGTGTGCAATTTAAAGTCAGTTTGACAGTTAAACATCAGTGTTAAAATGTTTCTCTCTCGGGACGCATCCTTCTGCCTACATACTTCATTTATGGTCAATTTGGTAATTTGGGGCCAGTTCATCTTTTCTTAGCTGTTCCTACTTCTGTGTTTTGTTTATGCTAATTTCCTTGTTCACTTGAACAGCACTTGCTAAAATTCCGGAGCCACTCACGGGATGAAACCATTGTGCACAGCCTCATTATTTTCCACGTTCATTACCTCCACTGTATGATGCCTTTTCAGTGTTCACCCCTTTTATAAATTTACGCTGCTTATTTTTTTCGGTCAACTTTTGAGCAGTACTTGTGTGTTTACACCATCATTATAATACCATTGCCCTATTAGTTAATTGTGACTTCAAAGCTTTACAGGAGTCAGAGTTACTAGTTTTATTTTAGAAAGACCCCGTGAGACAGCAGTGAGTCCCTGTTCACACATTTAATAGCTTGTCAGATGACACCAAGGTTGGCGTGACTCATCACACGGTGAGAACCGTCAGTTCAGATTCCCAAATTAGAACCCACAGCACTAGTTCCCAGATCGTCGTTACCTTGTGCGATGGAATACAGGTTATGTGACTGTATCGTATGTATCATCCACCCGTGTCTTATACACGTAAAATACATATGGCAATGAACATAACCAATGTCACTAGGATCTGTATTCTGCATGATCTCAGAATCTCCTTCAGTGGATGAGAAGAGAAGCAGAAGCCGACTTTCTGCCGTGGGGTTAACTCAGGAACCTTCATGTGCTTAAAACATTTACATCCGGGCACCTGGCTGGCTCAGCTGGTAGAGTATGTGACTCGTGACTCATAATCTCAGGGTTATGAGTTCAAGCCCCGTGTTAGGCGCGGAGCCGACTTTTAAAGAACTAAAATAAAACAAACAAACAAACAAACAAAAACAGAAAAACCATTTGCATCAGAGCACAACAGCAAAAGCCATTTTTATTCCTGCTCTTTGCTTTGACAGGGTCAGAGCCAAACCCTCAGCAGCTCAGTATTGTATCATTGTTTCAAAACTCTAAAGAAGGAGATTCTAGAATATCCTTCTTTTTTTAAAAAAAATTTTTTTTCAACGTTTATTTGTTTTTGGGGCAGAGAGAGACAGAGCATGAGCGGGCGAGGGGCAGAGAGAGAGGGAGACACAGAATCGGAAACAGGCTCCAGGCTCTGAGCCATCAGCCCAGAGCCCGACGCGGGGCTCGAACTCACGGACCGTGAGATCGTGACCTGGCTGAAGTCGGACGCTTAACCGACTGCGCCACCCAGGCGCCCCTAGAATATCCTTCAATAAACCACTCCAGTGACCGTCAATGTCTTATCCATATTCCAACTGGAAGCCCTCACACTATTAACCAAAGACGTTCTCTTGTTGTCTTCATGAGCACTAAATTACTTTGAAGCCTTTTAAAAAAATGTGTCATTTTAAACCACCGAACTCCCCTTCCAGTGTCAGTCAGACTTGTCACCGCCCTGAATTTTGGTCCGTCTTGTTTCCCATTGTGCAGGTGTTTCCACAGTTGATTGGAGGGAACGTGATCCTTCTTTTCCAGCACTCAGGCTGAGTGGGTCAACACGGGGCTGTTTCCAACTTTGTTGGAATTTTGAGGAAGTCTCACCGAGAACCTTGCAGATTTCAGAGAAAGGACTCCAGTGAACTCACAATGGTCCAGATTCCTATCAGATACTCTGTGTTAACGGAGTTATGTGACCTGTAGACCACAAGTTCATACAGGCATAATCAGCGTCTTTATTCAGTTAACGAAGCAGGCGGGGTCAATACTGGAAAGAATCTTCCTTGTTTCTGTTTTCCAAATTCTCATGTCTATTAATGACAATTTCAACTAAGTGTAAGTTTTATCATTATTTCAGTTGGTGTAGGTCCCTATAATTGACTTTTTTTGTCCCCCCCAAACAACATTAAAGATCAGCTTCAAAATGTATGTCCCTTTAAGGATACTGTGACTCTATTCTCTAGTGTTTTCTGAATTCGGTTAACCCTGCTTTGTCTCACATGGAGCATTCTCGCACATTACTTTAAATAACTTTGATGAAAGCAATAAAGAAGATACAATAACCATACGATGCAGAAAACACGATAAGACACACCCCAAAATGTCCATGATATCTCAAGCTTACGTGTTTAAGGTTTGGGTGTTTTAGTTCAATGAATTGGAAAATATGTAGATTTTACTATAGTTTCACCGATCACTTCTCAAGTGATTTTAAGAAAGTCAAGACTCAACTACATACCAATGACAACATTTTTCATAAAAGGTGAAAATCTTTTTTCTAGGCAACAGAATGCTCCAGCAAACTATTTTCCTTCAATTTTTCTCATTGAAAATCATTGCATTGTTATAGCTTAAAATGGAAGCCATCTATGATGGGCCCCTTTAGCTACTTTGAGGATAATGCGATTCTGTTTCATTTATGTTCTTTCAACTTGTTGATGGGGAAAAATGTCTATGGCACAACAAGCCAATATAAAATCGGTCCAAATCAAAAACTCTATTTTAATTTTTTTTAATGTTTGTTTATTTTTGACAGAGAGAGAGAAACAGAGCATGAGCGGGGAAGGGGCCGAGAGAGAGGGAGACACAGAATCTGAAATAGGCCCCAGGCCCTGAGCCGTCAGCCCAGAACCCGACGCGGGGCTCGAACCCACGGACAGCGAGACCATGACCTGAGCCGAAGTCGGACGCTCAACCGACTGAACCACCCAGGCACCCCTCAAAAACTCTATTTTAAATAACACACTACCTAATTGTGAGAAAAAAAAGTGTTCTTCTACTAGCTAAATAAAAACCGTTTTAAGTAGCATATTGGATAAGTTAGAGAAAAAGAGGCGCTTTAATGTGATCTGAACAGCTTCTTGTCTGATTAGTTTAATGGGATCTGATGTATTCTTAGACTCATCAATCACATTATATCTGTGTCAAGATCTGTGCTCCAGATTCAGGACGTGCTGCTGACATGTGAGCGGTCAAACAGGTTCCCTATGAGTGATTTCGTTTCTCAAGCTCCAATTCATGCCCGAAATCTGTTCTATTGAAATTTTGATTTAAAAAAATAATAATAATTGATAGTATCTTCCTAATGACAAAGATCTGATTGTATGGGGCATTATTTCCGTGGGTTCTATGTAATTTTCAATACGGGAGGATGATGCACATCTATATGCTTTCAATGTATATTGTTGGATAACGCTAATATTTAGAGTGTGGTATCTTTGAGTTTGTTTTGCTCATCATCTGAGAGTCACTGGACAGTCTCCGTTTCACCAAGTGCACATTTTAATCACCTCACTGGCCCCCCGCAGGCTATTTGTTTTCAAGTCAGATGAAACTTGGCCCTGGCGATTCCTATAACTGCCTCCATTGACCTTCTCTGGGGTTTTCAATCTTAGCTGCGTTTTGGGGACATGGCCCTATTAATTGGGACTTGATACGAGAGTTAGATTATTCTGTCCTTAATTATACTCTGTCAGTTTCCTGGCTCAGTGATCTGTAATTATGGAGGTCTTTCCTTATGACTGGGTACCATGTTGGTATCTTTCCATTCTTGAGAAACAGTTTCTATTCTCGGAAATGCAGAGCCACTTCCTTCAATTTCTGTTCCCTCAGGACACGTGGGTGACTTCCTCCTAAACCTAGTAATTTAATAGCCGTAACTTACACCAAAATACATGCTTTAGAACTTTTCACTCCGTAGGTCAGCTCGCAACGTCCTATGTGACAGGTGACAGCTACTCTCAGAAGTTGTGTGGTCGTGTATTTTCCATCATCCGACAGGCCAGCAGCGAAAGTCTTTGCCTTTTTTGAGGGGTCCTTTTCTCTTTGGTTTTATTTTATTGTATTTTAGTAGGAATCAGGAGCCTGTTTTCTCTCCCAGAAAAATGCAATGCCACAAAGAGAGGTCTTAATCCAAATAACATATTTATTTTCTTTCGGTTCAAATTACATTACAAAAATTGGTTTTATATTTAGGAATTTAAAAAAGGTAACTATTTTTTGCTTCTTAGGCTTCTCACAAGGTGTTTCTATGTGATAATTTCCCTCATTCGATGCTAAGTGATATTCAAATAAATCGATGCCCCCAAATGTCTTAAAACATCGTTTTCCCTTTTAGAGATGGTCTCACAGGTATCCTAATTTCTATCTCACATCAGGAAGGACTTTATAATACCTTTGATTTTTACCTTGTATTTCCTAGTTAATGAGTTGTATAAATATTTTTTAAATAAGTTTTGACCACTTCACATGATGTACTTTCCTTCATGAAGTGGTGGAATTTTAAGTACATCTCCTCACATAAAGAAAGGCACATTTTAGGACACGTTAATTTTTAATTCATTTTTAATAAAAATAACTTCTAATTTATTTAACATTTTATTTACTTATTTATTTTTGCGGCCTTTACAAATAATGCCCCCCCTTAGGAAACTGTACCGATTCTTAAAAAAGATAAAGAAAGGAAAATTATCTGAAGAGTTCATTCTCTTTCACTGCTGGTACTGAAAGATTTGTAATTGATCATAATTTTCATGTGTTTTTCAAGATAAAGTCAGATGATTTGCTGCTTTTAAAACTCAGTATTTATTTTAAAGGTCCAGTTTGAGTTTTATCAGTTAAGTAAGTGAGGGTTAGTCTGGAGTGGAAATGAGTTTACTCAATATGTTGCATGAAATATGCTTTTTTCTCTAACATCTTACATTTATTTTTTTTCTTTGTCCCAATTTACTATATTTCAGGGTGTTCTATTGGCTTTGTTGAGATGAAAATGTCTCCACAAAGCACATTCTTCAAGCGTCCTGAACTACTCATTCACAGATGTGGTAACCCAGTGCCTATAAAAGTGCGACAACATTATAATTTTTTCTGTGCATCAGTGTCTGTGCCAATGACATTGACTCTTTTTTCTATAAAATGGTTTTCTAGAATATTCTGATGTTTCCTTGGCCCTAGTGTTACCTCTGTTGAATTGTATTCATTAACCTGATCTTCATGGAGTATGCAAGGATGTGCCTTCTTCTTTGCTTTAGAAAATTATTCTCTAGAGCGTCATCAACGGGCATGATGCTTCACGCTGAACAAAATACCTTGAATTAATACTTATCTTGCGAGGAGCTCCAGCTGGGAAGCACAACTTGCCATTTATATTCTCAGCGGGGCCATGCAAAGCTTTGCAAGTGAGAAGCTAGACATGAAACGGCTTGGTCACTTCTCCAAGGCAGTCGTGGAATTGAACTTTCCATTGGAATATTTCAAGAGTGAATTTGTATTTGGGCGAGAGGTCCTGCAAAGCACGGATTTGCACACAGAGGAGAGCACACCCAAGTTTCCAGTTGTCACATCCTGTTGAAGAGCTGAATGAGACAGAACTGAATGTTAGATTCATTCCTTACCCAAATGGAACATTATTCATTAGGAATCTACTCATTCCAAAGCTTCCTTTAGCTAAGGAAGGCTGATGCTCATGTAACGCCTGTTGACTCCTTAAACTGTCTACGTAATGACATCTCAAAACATAAGAATTTTGTTTTCAGATACTTTGAAATAGTTCAGAAGCAGAGAAAATAAAATTTATAAATTTGCTATCCCTTTTGTGTTCATTCATATGGAACAGCCACCAAATAATGTGGTTAGCACAGCTTGGTTTATATTTGACCAGAGCTATTTTTGAAACTATCCTGCAATTTAGAACTTCCTAATTCAGTTCTGTTTTCCTTTACATGTTTTATTATTAAGGCCAATTAATTTCATTCACCATTTTTATCAACCTTCAAACAAATACTCATCCTCACCAGGACACAGTGACAAATGTCCTGGTGTCACTCTTGGTCACACAGCGGTTATCGAGGAGACCTTGGGTTATTCTCTTAAACTCTCTGGCTGTCTTATCTTCAGCTGTAAAGTAAGAGAGATGTTATCTGGATGATTTCAAAGCTTCTCTGAACTCCAGAATTCTATATAGTCATACTTCCTTGTGTGTCCCACGATGTTGGTTTTTGTTTTTGTTTTTGTTTTTGTTTTTGTTTTTGTTTTTGTTTTTGTTTTCAACTCTTCTAAGATGACATAGAGGAAGGCTACAGGAATCAAACTGGAGATTAAGGAAAAGTCATGTTTTTCTTGAAAAAAAAAAAAAAAAAGCAAGGAATGCCTGGGTGGCTCAGTCGGTTAAGCGTCCAACTCTTGGTTTCGGCTCAGGTCGTGATCTTGCGGTTCGTGAGATCGAGCCCCACGTCGGGCTCTGCTCTGACGGAGTGGAGCCTGCTTGGGATTCTCTCTCCCACATTCTCTGCCCCTCCCCTACTTGCTCTGTGTCTCTCTCTGTCAAAATAAATAAATAAACATTTTTTTTAAAAAGGGAGCAGAAAGAAAGAGGGAAAGGAGAATGAGCACAGAAAGGGAGAGGGAAGAAAGGCTGGGAAAGGGAGGGAGCAGCTGCCTGTCTGCCAGGCCGGGGCCCTGCACCTGCTTCTTGGGGACGTGATGCCGCACAGCATCTACCTACCCCAGCGCCTCTTGGTTTCCCAATGCCAGCCAGGTGGAGGAGGCCTGTGAGCCTTGCAACCAACAAACCTTGATAAGAGCGGATGGAACCCCTAAGAAGGTGCATCGTGATGAAGACACAGAGCTCCGGGTGCTTCCTGCATGGATGGCACCCGTGTGGGCAGCGCGAGCCCGCCGACCCGCCGACCCACAGACCCACACGCCAACAGTGTCGCCCGTCATGTTTGTGTTTCCTGGGACATAAGGCACAGTCGTTAACCTGTTAACAGAATTTGTAGTGGGAAGATACATTACAGAACTGCTTCCTCGATCATAAGACAAATCAGAGCCCAGGTCCTTTCAATGTATAGAGGAGACCTTCGGGACGGAGACACGGGCACCGTGGCTCTCACAGAACAAACGAGCATTTCAATTGACACGGATGGCACTTTTTTCATTTCTTCATTCCTTGAAGAGACTTTCTGAAATCCAAGTAAACATCTTTAAACTGCATCACACAGTTGGTAAGACAGCATTGCCATCTGAGACCCTAAACCTTCTAGGTGTTTCTCATGTTTCCTCACTGCCACCAAAGTCTAGCTGGAATTTGTGGAGTTTTACAGCGGCTATTAAACCAACCAGGCACCAGCATTGAGTTTAACAACTGTTCAGTAACCTTTCTCTGTGGAGAAGCGTTTCTTACCTTCCCTTCCTGACCTTGACCTCTCCACAGACCTTGACGTGTAAGGACACCCGTGGTTTGTGGTTGTGCTAACCACAGAACCCGATCTCCGGAGCGGGCGCGGTCCTCCAGCACTAATGGCGTGCTTGGAATCATGAAAGACAGGCTTTACACAAGCTCTTTGTTCTGCATTTTTGTCGTTGTGAATAAGAAAAAGTAGATGGAGAAAGTGAGATGTGTCAAAGGACCTCAACACAGAACTCAGACTCCTTGTTATTGTGTATTTGTCTATGTGGGGTGTCTCGCCTTACCTCAGGACCAAAGATCAACTAATTCCATGAAAACTGTTGCTTTAACATAGTTGGATCCCTTGATTATGGTTCCAGTTATTTGATATTGGCTCTTTGAAATAAAATCTCTCTTTTTTTTTTTTTTCATTTTAGAGAGAGAGAGAGCGCACATGAGCGGGGGAGAGACAGAGAGGGAGAGAGAAAAATCCCAAGCAGGCTCCACTCTCTGCACTGAGCACGGAGCCTGATGTGGGTCTCCATCCCATGACCTAGGATCATGACCTGAGCTAAAATCAAGAATCAGATGCTCGGGGCATCTGGGTGGCTCAGTCGGTTGAGCATCCGACTTTGGCTCAGGTCACGATCTCGCGGTCCATGAGTTCCAGCCCCGCGTCGGGCTCTGGGCTGACGGCTCAGAGCCTGCAGCCTGCTTCGGATTCTGTGTCTCCCTCTCTCTCTGCCCCTCCCCCGTTCATGCTCTGTCTCAAAAATAAACGTTGAAAAAATTAAAAAAAAAAAAAAAAAAAAGAGAATCAGGCGCTCAACCAACTGGGCCACCCAGGTGCCCCAGAATTCCTTTATATGTTAACAACTGAGGAATATACAAGCATCGGTGACCCTTGAAGCAAGGCTCAGAGATGTTGATGTGCACAATTTTAAGAAATACTGCACAAGCACTGTGCATGGGGCAGTTACATAGAAAACAAGGATGTTCATGAGTCTGTAAATGTTCCTGGTAGGAAATAGTCAGAAGTGGGAAGAATCATTATGGACATGCCAATTGATTTCATTTATGTTTGTGTGTGTATACATACACACACACACACACACACACACACACATATATATATATATATATATCTCAGCATGATGTATTATTTTAAGAAATCGATCCAGATAAGTCTAAGTAAGCTCTTTCAATAAATAAGTGAATAATTAAATGAAGAATTGCAATCAATAAAAAATCTAATAAGGAAAGATCGCGTTTTATTTTCCCAGAATTTTCTACTCATTAGGCACATCTTACTCCCTTTTGTTGTTGTATTCTCCCCTTGAAACTTGAAACAGCAGCAAATTTTGTTGTTGCCATTTGCCGTATATTGGCTGCCAAGGGGCTTGTTACGAATGGAGCCATGTGCAAAGTAGCTGCTGACTAACTATTTGAGCGAATAATTGTATGAAGATGTTAGTCGATGATACAAGTTTTAAACTACGTAAGCACAGTTGTTGGCAGGAATGCACACTGGTGCAGCCACTATGGAAACAGGATGAAGGGTCCTCAAGAAATTCAAAATGCAACTACCACGTGATCCAGTAATTTGACTCCTGAGTATTTATCCAAAGGAAACAAAATCCTTGTCTCAAAGAGATATCTTCATTCCCACAATCACTGCAACATTATTTATAATAGCCAAAACACGGAAACAACCTGTGTGCATAGATGCGTAAAGAGATAAAGAAAATGTGGCTCCGTCAGTTAAGCGTCCAACTCTGGATTTCGGCTCAGGTCGTGATTTCATGGTTCAAGAGATGGAGCCCCACGTTGGGTTCTGTGCTGACAGTGTGGAGCCTGCTTGGGATTCTCTCTCTCCCTCTCTTTGTCCCTCCCCTACTCTCTCTCTCTCTCCCTCTCTCTCTCTCTCAAAATAAGTAAAAATTAAAAAAAGAAAATGTATAGATACATGTATATCTATCTATCTATCTATCTATCTATAGGTATATATAGATATAGATAGATAGATAGATACATGCATATATTTTATGGCTCTGTGTGTGTATACAGAGAGAGAGAGAGAGAGAAGGGAATACTACTCAGCCATAAAAAAGAATGAAATCTTGTCATTTGCAACAACATGGATGGACACTGAGGGCATTTTGCTAAGTGAAATAAGTCAAGCAGAGAATGACAAATACCGTACATTCTTAATTATAAAAGCTTGGTGGTTGCTAGAAGCACAGGGGTGGGGGAAATGGGTGAGGGAGGTCAGAAGGTAAAATCTTCTAGCTGTAACATAACCAGGTCCTGGGGCTATAATGTTCAGCATGGTGACTATAGTTAATAATACTGTATTCATTCCTATTTGAGAGTTGTTCAAACAGTGGATCTTAAAAGTTCTCATCTCAAGAAAAAAAATAATTGTAACTATGAGAGTTGTTGATGGATTCTAATTAAACTTATTTTGGTGATGATCATTTTGTAAGATCTAGATCTATCAAATCATTATGTTTTATACAAACCGATACAATGTTACATGTCGATAAAACTGGAAAGATACCAAAAGGACTATATAAGCACCATCCATTCAAATAGATGTCCTCTCAATGCACATACGCTCCTGGTTTTTATTTAGTTAGGATTATTCACCAGAAAGAAAAATCTCTATGTTCTTCAGGATGAAGTTAAAAGAGTTGACTACGCTGTCATTTCCTATTAAAGTTGTATTTTGAAAAGGTGAAGCTTTGCTGGAGGTTCTTTCTCCAGAAATCACATACTCTGATTTCATCAGAAGAAAGATATTTTAAACTAGGAGATTTTAGAATTAAAAAAAAATCCTTTCTCTTTCAATACGGAGTCTCGTGTACATAAATTTTGAAGCATATTTCTCCGAGTAAAGAACCCATAGTCTGATATCAGTCCTCCCGAGAACAAAACCTCTAAGGCAGTAGTTGTGATAAACAAGGAAGGTGAAATTTTTACAAGTGCAAAGAAATTGAAGGGAAGAAAACTAGGAAAGAAATCCACACCAAACATAGATAACAGGCTGGATACCGGCCATCCTTTACAGACCTATTCTAAATAATTGATGAGGAACTAATTAATAGTGAATTTTGTGTCTCTTATAATTACTAACATTGGTTAAACTGAACCCTAATAAATATCACATTAGCTATTGAAAAGTTCATTTTAGTCAGTATCACTAATCCTGCCCTCAAACATCCACATAAATTATTTCTCTGAAGCTGAAAGATTCTTGCTCTCTTTTCTCCTGTAAAAGGGGGCATTGATTGATTCTTACCACCAATAATTTTCACATGTTTGTAGAAATAACACAAAATTATTCTCAGTATTTGAGGTCGCACTGTTTAGTTATAATTAGATGAATCAAATCATATCGATAATGAGTTTTTCAAATGACACTTCACATTTAAAAGGAGATTTGTACCTTATCACAACACCATCCTTTAAAAAAAAGCATCTGGGAAGTACCTTCCCTTTGAGATGAAGTTGGAATTGACCTACAGGTAACATTATAATATCAATCATCCGTTTGCTGCCTAATTTTGCCAGGACATCTATTGTTGATTCCAGAAATAGATATTTCCAGGTTCTGATGAATTGTATTCAGTAAAGCTAATCCCAATAGCGTATCATTAAGAACCTCATGTATGTGACATGTTTCAAGCCCTGTTAAGGTGCTCACACTCGGTTCCTTTGCAGGATGAGGTATAATGACTGATTCTGGCTGAAATAAATCTTCAACCAAACTATCCTCTAGAAATTAGTAAGCTGGGACTATATAAAATAATAAAAACGTATCTACGCTATTTTTCTTCGGTAAATTTCTAAACAAATTACCTCTTCAATGTTTCAGAACCATAATAAGTCTAATTTGGCTCATCCTGTGTGTGATGGTCGTAGCGATAGTTTTGTAATACGTTGAACACGTGTGTTTTAAACGTGAATTCCATGAACCACGAAAGGGGTATTGGTAAAATTTTGTGAAGGCTCTTCCGATGCTACCAAAGTTGTTCTTGGGCTATTTCTTTATCCATTATGCAAATATTTCAGCTTATTAATAATTAAAATGGCAACACATTAATAATTAGGATCTCCATTACAAATCTGACCTTTAATTGAATTCTGTAAGAATAGCCTGAAAAATGAGCCTCTTGATTTATGCTCGGAATAAAGGTTAAGCACCGTTTTGCCAGGCACTGTAGAGCTCTTTCTTGCTGAACCAGAAACACGGAGACAACTCGCTTTCTCTCCGTTATGCTCTGTTTTTACTAATGAGCTAACAACAGTGCAGCATATAGAAGCACATCTATTGCATGTTCGGGCTCCCTTGCCTAGAACGGATTGGGAAGCTCCCCCTTTCCAAGGGTTTAAAAACCAAAACCAGATATGAATTGTGTCTACACAGAGCTCTCAGTGAGGCATTTTAAATGAGTTCAGTCAATTCAGACACAGGCCTGGGGAATCCAATCAATCAATGTGACTGCATTTTTTTCTCATTTAATTAGTCATTGAGGTACAGTGATTGACTCGATCCCTTGTATAGACACAGCTTTTGTTACATACACAAATTCAGGCCGGCAGACCCTGCGGAATGGGCTTATAATCTGAACTCAGTCATGCCCCTACTTGGAGGCAGCATCTGGGACCTCACATCTGTGTGGACGTTGGGGCGGGGGAGGGGCTTGTGTTGTGACAGACAGAATGACAAGGAAGGGCCTCGGATTTCTTTGTCCTCCACTTAGAGAAGCATCTTGTCACAGCCCTGAGCCTTGTCCCTGCCATGCGTCTACACGGACACCTCACCACCTGCAGGCACTGTGCTGACAGTCAGAATCGAGATAGGGAGGAGGCTACTTCGTACGTGGGAGGAAGCATATGTGCTGAGAAAGGGGTGCGTCCAGAGGAAGACCAAGGATGGGGCGGGACAGTGCACAGCAATGTTCCCTCTGATGACTTCTGTGGACTCCGTGTTCAGAGGGACCCAGCAAGGCAGCCAGTGATACCGCTGTGTGAACGGAAACTAACCGTGGACTGAGGGTGTGTTAAGGAGCTCAGATTTTGGGCGCCTGGGTGGCTCGGTTGGCTAAGCACCTGACTTGGGCTCAGGTCACGATCTCGCGGTTCATGAGTTTGAGCCCCGTGTCGGGCTCTGTGCTGACAGCGGGATCCTGGAGCCTGCTTTGGATTCTGCACCTCCCTCTCTCTCCGCCCCTCTCATGCTCTGTCTCTGTCTCTCAATAATAAATAAACGTTAAAAAATTTGTTTCTTTAAAAAAAGGAGCTCAGATTTATGTCGTAAAAGAGCTAAGGAAAGGGGTTTAAAAATTGTCAACTCACAAATATGTTTTGTTTGGCCTGCTCAGTTCTGCATATATTTTTAAAAATTAACCACCGATGTTTCGGTATGAAGATTACACAGTGATGGTTCTTTCTATTGTATCTGTTTTTTAACTTTTAATCTGGGGCTGCAAGTGAATTGACGACACAGCACCACTATGATATTAGGGAATCTGCCTGGACAGTATAGTCACCATTACCAGGGAGTTCTACACAGTCCTATGCTTTTGTGATGTTAATTCTCCTCCTTTTATTTCTGTTTTTGCTCCCCCAATTTCACTTTTCGGTTTTTATCCCAAGGAAATAAGATCAGTATCTCAAAGAGACGTGGGCCCTCCGACGTTTATTGTGGCATCATTCACAATAGCCAAGACATGGGAACAACCTAAGCGTCCTTGACAAAGGGATAAAGAAAACGTGGTGTTCGTACACAATAAAATACTACTCAGCCATGAAAAAAGGAGGAGATCCTGCTTTTCGTGACAATGTGTATAAAACTTGAGGGCATGAAGCTAAGTGAGATAAGTCAGTCAGAGAAAGCCAATGGCTCTATGATATCTCATTTGTATGTGGATCTGAAACAACCGAATGCAAAGAAACAGAGGCCAGAGTGGGTGGTGGGGAAATTAGGAGGAGGGGGTTAAAAGGTGCAAACTCCCCGTTATAAGATGAGTAAGTTCTGGGCGCGGTGACTGTAGTCAGTAATATTGCATTCACATTTGAAAGTTGCTAAGAGAGGGGCGCCTGGGTGGCGCAGTCGGTTAAGCGTCCGACTTCAGCCAGGTCACGATCTCACGGTCCGTGAGTTCGAGCCCCGCGTCAGGCTCTGGGCTGATGGCTCGGAGCCTGGAGCCTGTTGCCGATTCTGTGTCTTCCTTTCTCTCCGCCCCTCCCCCGTTCATGCTCTGTCTCTCTCTGTCCCCAAAATAAAATAAAAACGTTGAAAAAAAAAAATTAAAAAAAAAAAAAAAGAAAGTTGCTAAGAGAGTAGATGTGACAAGTCTCAGCAGGTACCTAAACAAATCGGAACTTCCGAGGAAAGGGAAGTAACTAACCTTATTGCCGTAATCCTTTTGCAATAGACGTGTGTATAAAATCGCTGTGACCTTAAATGATGCAAAGTTGTATGTCGATTACACCTCAATAGAGCTAGGAAAAAACCTTTAAAAAAAGGCAAGAGAAAGATTACGTAGTGAACTTTGGATTTCTGCATTCTTTGAGAACATTCTGGTAATTTAGCAACATTAGCACCCTTGTTTCTGCATGTAACAATCGACCCAACTGGGGTGGAGGTGTGCCTCTTCTAGAAGGTTCGCAGTAGGCCCTCTGGGTTCATTTCATGCTGTCTGTCTGCCTTCTGAACAAACGATTTGTTGGCATTGCTCATTAAGGGCAATGAGGCGAGTTACCATCTTGGACATCATTTCCTTTCTTATTTCTTCTGAGGGTGATTCCCCTTAGAACCAGACTTGTTCCCAAAGAATTCCCCACCCCTGGTCAAAGTTCACTTAAAAATGAGTGTTTCTCAGCTCTGCACACATTCTATGAATAGTTCATTATGATAAAGCTATTAATATTAATGTGGTATTTATTGCACACAGTCAACTTCGGATGAGGCCACTTATCTGTCGTCCCAGACGAATAATAATTCGTGTTGAACAAGTAGATAAGCTGGTAATTTAGTTAAATGAATGACTTCTCTGATGTTACTCCCATGAGGGAGGGGAGGCTAGATTGTGGAAACACAAAAGACGTATCCTCTGGTATTTTCCCTACTTTTTCGGACAAGTGTATGATGTTCTGCGTACTCGTGGCAAGAGGCACGGCCCACGCGGCCGGGAAGTGTGTCACAGACAGCACGCAGGATTGCTTGACCTGGTGATGGTCAAAGCGGGTCGACCAACGTGCAGGCGGCTTCATTACTATTTTCACATTCTCTACAAAGCACCTTTTCAAAAAATTTTTAGTGTTTATTTATTTTGAAGAGAGAGACACAGAGCGTGAGCAGGGGAAGGGCAGAGAGACAGGGAGACACAGAATCCGAAGCAGCTCCGGGCTCCGAGCTGTCAGCACAGAGCCCGACGCGGGGCTTGAACTCACGAACGGTGAGATCATGACCTGAGCCGAAGTCAGAGGCTTAACCGACTGAGCCCCCCAGGCGTCCCAAAGCATCTTTCTTTCATTCGTGTACCGGGATCCACGGCCCCACTGACTGTTTCTCTGCACGCTGCTGGCACGTGGCTCCTCGACACGGAGGGTGAAAAGGAATCGGGGCCGGGGGTCTGTGCCCAGGGCTGCAGGGAAATCAGGTCTGCCCAGGGCACTGAGCATCATGATTTGTTATCCCACTGATCACGGTGTGCCACGGGTATTGCAGATGGCACGACAGTGTGTGTGTGTGTGTGTGTGTGTGTGTCCAGAAGGAGAGAGGAAACTATGCGAAACAATAAATAGAAGGAGTCACATGTCACCAAATTCCCTTGAGAGACATGTTGTGGGACACTGGGAAAATAACATTAAAGTGGCTTCTGGAAAGTCTCTTATGAAAGCTGAGCAGCTTATGCACATGATACAGTTTTTCAAGGGCCATTTAAATGGTCACACTTGACATCAACCTGTCACCATGTTCTCATGACTTCACTCTTTGCAAGGTTGCATTTTGACATGGCCGGCTCCCCGCGTGGGGTGCGGTCCCACAGCCTGAACCCACGAACGCGGCTCACTCCTGCCGACGTCTGGAAGCCCCGTGCTCACCTCTGATGTAACCAGGAGCTCAGCATCACTGCTCACCACCGCTCGCCCCACTCTGGGTGTCTACGCGGTCGATGTGTGCTTTTCGCGGCTTTTGCAAAAAACACTAACCAAAAACAATGAGAATGGATAATTAGCTGGGGTCCAAAGTGACTGCAATCCAGTTGGTGGTGGCCACGTGTGCGCTTTAACTCTGTTCTCTGTCTTGTCCTGCGAGTCTCAGAGACGATGTGGCAGATACGGAATGAAGTCTTTTCTTGCTTCCCATGTCGACGGGTACTTTAACAAATATGATAGAAGGACTTTGTTTATTTAGTTACCAATATATATGATAACGAATGAAAAGAAGTTAGAAAACTCTCCAAATGATTCAAAGCATGAGAATGGTCCCAATGTGAATTTCTACTGACCTGCACTGCGCTACGAATCCTATGTGGAAGGACACAGGGTCTCAGGCGACTTACCATAAACATGGTTGGTTCATGTTTGGTCATGTAATAATACGTTTAATTTTTCTTTGTTACCAACAATTCCTACTGAACAAAATTTGACCCAAATGGACATCCTCTTTATGTGTCTGAAGCAGAGACAAGCAGGAGGCAGAATTCTTACACCCTGAGGACTTGACCCTCCTACTTTTTTCTCTCAAGGCAAAATGGTTTGCCTGATCGGGATTCTTTTTGAACCAAAAGAGTAGAAGTCTTCCCAGACCCAGCTTGCCATTTCCTTGTACATCTCGTTGGCCACAAGAACTGTGTGGCGGCCTTCCCAGAAAGGGGAGTGGGCCCATGGGCCCTCACAGCACCTGGACCGGGGTGGCAGGGTGGTGGGGGAAGGGGTCTGTCACAGGAAGCTAGTTCATCCAGCCTCGGCCACCATCGGAACCCCCACTCACGACACACTCTACGCGTGGTATACGTTGTGGCTCATTTGTGTTACTTATTTTTTTCCCCTAAGAAAATATTCAAAATAACTTTTTGAAGCTTTCAAAACCTGCTAACCTCAGAGTTTTAGCAATTCATAAAAACAGTTTTCATAATCTTGATTTAACATAGCAAAACATACATTTTATTCCAAATCTGTAGCACAGCTAAGTAGATGTATAACGTTTGACAATATTTAAAAATCCAGCTTTACCATGCAATTTTTGTAATTTAACTTATTCCTTTTGTCTTCATTCTTCAAAAATCTGTAACTTGATACACGGTCTCAAAACAATGAACTCCCAGTACGTAGCATTAATTGTGTTCAATTCAACCTTTTTCAACAGCATGTGCGTAAGAACCTGTGCATGGTGGGAGGGAAGAGCTCAAGGAGCTTATGAGAATGAATGGAATTAATGGAATGAATCCATGAAAAACTGAAGTAAACTTATAAATAGTATGATTTAAGAATGTGCAGGTGAGCTTGGAGAAGTACAGATAAAGTACGCTTGTGATTGTGGTAATAATAATAAGACAACATTTACGGCATTATTACACATCACCTCATCAGCCTTCATAACAGCCCTACATAACTACCATTATGGTCACCACTGCCTTTCTGGTGAAGAAGTTGAGGCACTGGCTACACAGGTAATTCCCCGAAGGTCATACAACCCAAAAGCTGTGCAGCTGAACTTGAGTGCTAGGGGTCTGCTTGGGTGTGCAGCTATAAGACACATCACTTCTGAGTAGTGGGTTCATGGCTGGAATGGGTGGGGATGTGTGGAGAGAAGCAAGGATCTCCCTCCCCCTGTATTTTGGAATCCTCTTTTAGCCACGTGAATAGAGTGCTCACCTATCCATCAGTCCTCTGCTTATTGGGTTGCAAAGGCCTCTGAATAGTTTTTGTGATCGAAGCTACTCTCCGAATAGGGCAGCTCCGAGCAGGTCTATCACAGAAGGTCCACTGTGGATGCTGGAAGACTCAACGTGGGGCAGGTGACATTTATTATCTACACCCCAAACACCAGGCAGTGTGCAAGCATTTCTCATAGCGACGCCGTGCAGGGTGTCATCTTACAGGAAATCAGCTGGACCCAAAGAACAGGTGCACCCCCAGTGTCTCAGAGTCATTAGATCCCGAGCTGCCACGGAGCCCCCCCCACCATCTGATGCCAAATCCTCAACTCTTCCCTCTCGGTTCTTGTGATGTGTCTCGTTGCTCACATATGAGCCCAACGTCTTTTCCCCATATCTTTTATAGGAAGTGCATTTAGAGACACTTTCTTCACCAGGCAACTTTGGTTATCACTAGGACAATTGTTGGAGGAACCCCTTGAATTGGCGGGCTCTATTGTTATGTAAAGTGTTACAGGAACACAGGTTCGAAACAAGCTGTCCGCTCACCTAGTTGAACAGTATTGCTGGTCTCGAAGGCCAACTTATACAGAAATTCTGGAGTCGTCGCACTCACAAACTTGTCCAGCAATGGTGGATTGGTGTGCAGACTGACACAGCAGAACTCTATGAGGTGTTGTCAGTGTGGGGGAGCAACGAAGACTCATGGGCTCTTTGTTTGATGTTTTTAGGCAAACGTGAGATATCTACATAGGCAGAAAAGCTGGTGGAAGGTGGTGATATTCACCGAGACTTCATAAAGGTAGACTGTTACTTGAGACTGTCAGAGGGTGAGAGTGAAAACACGAAGCGCAGTGATGGGCATGACGGTGGCGCTGGCCACGGAACATGGGTGGAAGGAAGCACCTGCTGGTTGAAGGGCAGGCAGCGTCCACAGGAAATTTCACGCCCACTGATGAAAAAGAATGGGAAAAATGTCCACAGATAGGTAAACCTAGAATGTTCTCAGCCACGGAAAGTTTAAGGTTCTGACTTCATTTTTTACAAAAATGTTTATTTATTTATTTTGAGAGACAGAGCAGCGGGAGGGGCAGAGGGAAGGGGAGAGCCCGATGCGGGGCTCGAACACATGAAACATGAGATCATGTACTGACTGAGCCACCCAGGCGCCCCCTGACTTTACTTTGAACAAATGGCTTCGAGAGCCAGAATGAAAAGAGGGAGAAATCAATTGAGTCCCTGATGTGTGGGGAAGGCGATTAGTCCTTGATATGGGAATTGGAGGGCATTTTGTCAACCATCTGATGGATGGATACACCAGTGAATTTAAGGGGCAAGGACTCAAGTATAAGCAGAGATTTGGGGTGCCTTAAATGTGTTATTTTAACCTGTGCTTGCCATGGATCTGCAGATCTGAGTACAGGAGTCTACTGCTCAGCTGGGGGCACCCCACACGCCTGCAGGCCAGTTCCTGTGAGGGATTCCACTTTGCTCACTCAGCACCAGGCACCCCCAGAACCCCTCACTCTGGGTCACACACAACTTCGTGCTGAAGACCACCCTAGGACTTTCCTTCAGAGGGTCTGGTCCAACGTTGCCCAGGGAACAGAGGGAAGGAGACCCTTCATGCCCCCAAATGCAACAATTATAAGCAAGCAAACACATTCTGAATATGATCTTGGATCCTTTGGGGATGGGACAATGTGTGTGTGTGTGTGTGTGTGTGTGTGCGCGCGCGCACATGTAGGGTTTTTCAACAGTTTAAAGATAGCCAACCTGGAAAAGAGAGCCCAGGTTTTATGACCCTAGAAAGTGATTCGACTCTGCTTGTCCCCACAACCCCAGTCCTCATCTCGCAAATAGGGATAGTTGCATGAGCGACTTCATGGTTTGGGAAGAACTGGTTGAGTTAACCCATGGAAGACCCTTGGAAGAGTGCCTGGCATATGGAAAATGCTCAGCATTGGTTAGTTTATGTTAAAATTAAGTTCTGAGAGAAATTTGAACATGCATTTTTTTAGATCAGATGAATTACCATGGTTCAGCTGGACTTGTATAGGAAATACATATGAAATACGTGTAATATGTGTATATGCACACACATGCACACACACACACACACACACACACTACTGGAGTTAGTACCGTTTTCATCACAATTTTAAATGTAGCATCACCTGCAGCCAGTAAGCAGCAGGTTGGACATAAACTGATATAATCGGACTGTAAGTCTGTGCCATTATATCGTGTATAAATAAGAAAACACACTATTAACAATAACAGCACATGACAACTTAAATTTGTACAAGACAAGACTTTTAATTTTCTTTAGCATACCTTTGCAATGGTTACCTTATTTGATGCAACTGAGAAAATAATAAGTGTTTAAATAATTTGAGACTCAGATGATGTGAGTGAGGTTAATTCTTTAAAAAAAATTTTTTAAAGGTCGCTTATTTTTGAGGGGGGGGGGGACAGGGACAGAGAGAGAGGGAGACACAGAATCCGAAGCAGGCTCCAGGCTCCGAGCTGTCAGCACAGAGCCCGATGCGGGGCTCGAACCCACGGACCGTGAGATCATGACCTGAGCCGAAGTCGGACGCTCAACCGACTGAGCCCCCCAGGCGCCCCCAGTGTGACGTTAATTCTACAAATGAAACCATAAGATCCAAAAGTAAGTCATCTGAATTTTGCATTGCCACTTCTGCTCTTCCTTTTTCCTACTATTCACCCTTGAGCCATTTCATGTGACAGAGGAAAGAGAAGGAAAGGAAGGTAGGGAAAACGTCAGGTTTTATATTGCATTGGCAATGGTTCTTCCTATAAGAAACTCGGTTTTTGACCCAGTGACCATTATTTGCCTACTGTGCTCATGACACCGTACTGACTGTCTGCATTTCCGGGCTAAGAATGTCATCCAGTTCTACCATTTCCCCATACCCTACATTTCCTTGTAAGAGTTATTTTTCATTTCTTTTAATTTGGGGGTGAAAACATATCACTTTCTCTGCGTGGCTTAAGAGGACCTGAGAAAACTATATAAGTTGTCAAAAAGTATGTAAGTATCGTGTGCTCCTCACCGGAGAACTGAAGCTTTCGTTTTATATCAACAGCTCTCTGCTCCTTTACTGATTTTGAGAATCAGGGCCACCTCGAGGACAGAGGCGGTGGCGTCTTTCTCATTGTATCCTTAACCCTGAGCACAGTGGCCGGCGGTCACTAGTACCTCCAGATGGGTGTGTATTTGAACTACAGCCTGAGGAGAACTGCCCATTCTCCGTTTTGATAGAAGTCAATACCGAGAAATGAGATTGGATATCAAATCAACATCAGAGAACCATGGGCGTTAAGTTCATGTTCTGATCCCCTGAGGCTAGTAAAGGGTAGACCATGGTTTAAATAGATGTTTAATGTGAACAGATGGTTGGTTTCTATATATTAATAACTCACGAATCCTCCCCCTAAACCTAAAACATAACCAAATATGTGACCTCAGGGGCACCTGGGGGGCTCAGTCAGTTAAGCGTCCAACTCTTGATTTTGGCTCAGGTCATGATCTCACGGTTCATGCAGTCGAGACCCACTCTGGGCTCCGAGCTGACGGCACGGAGCCTGATTGGGATTCTCCCTCTCTCCCTCTCTCTCTTCCCTCCCCCCCAAAAAAATAAATAAATAAACTTTAAAGAAATATCGAGGTGAATTCAATGTAACTGAACTAGTCATAAATGAAGTTTGAAGGCATATCGATTCTTTTAATCTCTTCCCATCACGGTTATGAAAGTTGTTCTTTGTTCGTTGTCTCTTTTCGAATTAAAATTGCATGCCATCTGCCTGGGACATGGCATCTGTAAATTAGAAAAAAGCCTGTTCTTTTCCTTTCCGTAAGTTGATTTTTCTCAAAAGGTGGGAAAATTCTGAATACTTGTGGGGGATGTTTTACATTTAAGTAGTTACCAGTCTTCGATAACTTTGGATAATGGTATTTGTCACGGAAAAGTATTACATGTGCAGAGAGAGGACCCTGTGATTGTAGAGCAGTGAGGCCAAATCGAACACCTCAGAAACAATGCACTAATCAGCAAAAGGTGGGTTGGGAAGGCAGACGAGCATGAGGGGCGCTTGTAGATTGAGGCCACACTCACAACCGCAAATGTGACAAACACATCCTGAGTTAGAGGACGCGATGGGGGAGAATTACCACCGGGAGAGTGATGGATATTTCCCGTATGGAACTGAGTGAATATGAAGCCTCTGAGTTGGTTGTTGTATATATTCTTTTTCCTTCGTTTTCTTAATTCTACGTACAGATGGTTTTACGTATGGCCACAGACCACTCTAGAAAGAAATAAGAATTTAAATTGCTTTTTTGAATGTTTGGACATCCTTTCTATCTTCTCTGGGGAGACGTTCATTTACAAAGCAGCCTAAATGATGTGTCGTGTTATTTATTATTGACGAAAATAATAGTGACAGAACCAAAGAGTTTGTTTATGACCAGAGGTGGGATATGTGCAGTGAAAAATTTGCTACCCCTCATGAGTTAGGTCAAATGGAGTTAAGTTTTTTTTTTTCTATTTATAATATTCAAATTATATGGATTATTTAATTTGAGGAAGCGCGACTTTGCAAATATAATTCCTACGCCAGATGCAAAACCTCACCCCTTCGCCAGTGATCTGAGCAGCACCCAGGGTGTGTGGAATTATCACCTGGAGAAGCAGATTTAGTCATTTTTCGACTTTGATCTATCAATTTCACTAAGCTCTGAAGCAGAGAGAATACAAAATAATATTTTAAGGAAATTTGATTCTTGTGACTGTTGTGCTGCTTCCGTATACATAAATTACCCTTAAACCACAGTGGTTATTGAAATAAAAAAATCCATTTCCCTTCCATTGACAGTTCCTTTGGGGGGCAGGGAGGTTTCCTTCACCGAGCTGGATAAGCAAAATTGGCTGTGACACCAATGTGATTATTACAGTCGTGCTTTTTATTTTTAATATTTTCCTCTTGACAGATTTATTTCTTTTCAAATCAGAAATATTTCTTCTTAGCAAAGAATATATAGCCCCCTTATATTTTCTGATACTGAAAATTACCAGATGCCGAGCTGTGAACATAAGGAAATTGAAGACCTTTGAGGGTGACCTTAAGAACCACAAAGGTGGAGAATTGTGATATAGTGGTTTAGGCAATTTCATTGTAGCTGCTTGGTTCGTGAAAAATGAGAAATAGGTTTTCTATTACTAAATATAATGAATTTCCTTTCTACCCTGTCACAAATTGTCAAACTTCATTAAATGGAAGAAAGATCTGGACCAAACATTTATGGAGGGGTAGTATGAATATCCACGTTGTACGGTGGATAAAAGCCATATAATTTTAGATAACTGCTTGATTTCAGCCTAAAATTTTAAACTAATGAAGTTAGTCAATGAGGTCGTACTGGACACACTTTGACCTATAAATAGAATATTCTTAAATGCCCTGCACTAACGTTATATATGCATATATTATGTCACATATATTAAATATTACATCAAAGTGATTCCACGAAGAGGTTAATCATTTTCTAGGCAACCACAGGGGTTTTATTGAGTACCTGTCATGAAACAACACCGGCAATTTCATGGGTAATTACATACGATCCAATGATCTATAATACTGTAAGGAAGGAAGAAATGACAATGTTAAGTACCTGGTCACCAGCTGATATATGCCATTTTACTTAAAGGTCAATAATGTCCAGTGAGTTAGAATACTTGTATCATCATCTTTGTGTTCCATATGCTCTCAAGGTTTGCAAATTAGCCTCAGTGAAAATAAAGCTTCATAGTTACTTTTGGCCACTTCATTCCTTCAGAAATATTACATTTTGTTGTTAACTTTCCATCTCCTGTGTGATCACCTCCTAAGAGGGAAAGAGTGGGACTGGAATTAGATGACCCGATTCCCGTCCCTGGTCTGTCTGTGACCACCTTGCCAAGATTCTTAGAGCCCCAGCCTCCTCCTGTGAAACATATGGGAAGGACAGGGCCTTTTTCTTACTTGAAGGACAAATGAAATATTGGCAGGTGCTCCTCTCAAGGTTCCTGGCACCTAGGGAACCTTCACACGTCTGATGGGTATAGACACATTTTAACTGAAATCAGAAGGAGTAGAGGAATGGGAGAATTTTACCCAAACAGTATTGAAAAGCAGATTTAATAGAGCCGTTCAGATAACCACTAATTCTCAGAAAATGATAACGTAGAAGACTATTGTTACTCTTGGACAGATAACAACTAAGAAGTGTTTGGTTATATGACAGCCATGAGAGGCTGGGAAGAAACTGATGATGTCCCTCAACTACAAGTTATGCAATGGATGTCACGTGCAACTCAAATATGTGAGTGTTATACTTTCCTAAAGGTAGATGGTAAAAAGTCTAGAGGAAGCATCAAGTTGGCTCCATATCTAAACGCTCTGAAAGACAAGACAACCTATGAGACAAAGAGAGACAGAGAGACAGAGAGAGACAGAGAGACAGAGAGACAGAGAGAGAAAAGAGAGAAAGAAGGAAAATGAGAAAGGAAAGTTATAAATATTGAAATGTTAGAATACATACAACACAAATGAATGGAAAGTAAGGGAGAGTTGTCCAAAGAAATCAACAAGGCAACAAAAAGACATTTATTTTGTACACAGAGTTTAAAGAGGCGGATTTCATAAACATCGTTTCATCTGATCCACAAATGAGACATGAGCATTTATAGCATTTTACAGACAAGATCACAGAGACTCGGAGAAGCTCGGATCATCCCAGGGCACACAGACGAGCCACGGTTAGAATAAACGACCGTGCGTTCATCTGATGCCAGACCCAGTAGCCTTCAATGTGTTACCTTCAAATTTAAAAAAAGAGAAGGTATACAGAGGGGCACAAAATTAAAAATACATTCCAAATTTTTCTACTGATATAGCCAGTCCCACCATCCATATAGTTAAGCATCCAGTAAATTCTAGAAGCGGAGACTGTCAATTAGCAGCAATGTCAGGAGCTGGAGCTGTATATCCAGTCGGGCCCAATTTCAGGATTTGGATACTGACATTAGGATATTTATGAGTCTTTCAGTACCAATAACAGAGGCACCTGCTTAGCATTTTAAAATTTTTATATATTGTGTTATCTTTCTCTCCTACTGGACGCTGGAACATTCTCCCTAAAAGACAGCCTCAGACAAAGGGCCCTGAGGTTCATGACCCTGTCTCCCTAATTCTCATTCCTAATTTGCCTACCTCACTCCACCAAGCACCTGTTTTTAAACACACCCCCCTCCCCGCCCCGACATCCCCCCGCTCAAATTGGTGGCTGGCTTCATAACAAGAGGTTGGAGGGGTTCCCTCTTCTTCACTATTTGGAAAAATTTTGAGAGGGGGTGTCATTCTTCATTCAATGTTTGGTAGAATTCACCTGTGAAGCCAACTCTTGTTGGACTTGTCCTTCTGACACGTTTCTGATAATGATGCCGTCTCCTTATTTGTTATTGGTCGGTCAGTTTTGCCATTTCTTCATGATTCAGTCTTGGTTTTATGCATTTATTGGTATTATCCAGGAATTGACCCCTTCCTTCCAGGTTGTCCCGTTGGCTGGCAGGTACTTTGTCATAATAGTCTTCTATGACCCTTGTGTCCCTGTGGTGTCATCTGTAATGTCTTCTCTTTTATTTATGACCTTGTTCACCTGAGTTCTTTCTTTTTCTCTTGGTAAGTCAAGCTAGAGGTTTGTCAAGTTTGTTTACTTTTTCAAAAATCCAATATTTTCTGTTTTCCCTGGTTCTATTTCATTTATTTCTTCCTTGATGTTTGTTTTTTCCTTCCTTCTCTAATACTTTCTTTGTTCCTCTTTTTCGAGTTCCTTCGGTATACAGTTAGGCCATTTACTTCCATTTTTTTTCTTAATGTAGGTGTTTATGACCATAAACTTCCCTCTTACAGCTATAGTTGCCGTATCCCATAAGTTTTGTTACATTTTGTTTCCACTGTCATTTATTTCAAGACCTTTTTTGATTCCTCTTTCAATTTCACCTTCGAACCATCGGTTATTCCTCAGCGTGTTGTTTAATTTCTATATACTTGCGAATTTTAGTTTTCCTCCCATTACTGACTTCTAGTTTCGCACTGTTGTGCTCAGAAAAGATACTTGATATGATTTCTATTTAAATCTTCTTAAATAATAAGATAAATCATTAAATAATAAGATAATCTTGTGTGTGATCTAACATATCGTCTCTCCTGGCATATGTTCCGTGTGCACATGAGAAGAATTTGAATCCTGCCACAGTTAGACGAAATATTCTGTATCTTCCAGTTAGCTCCATTTGGTCTAAAGTATTACTCCAGTCCAAAATTTCCTTACTGATATTTTTGTCTGGATGGCCCACCCTTTGTTGCAAATCAGGTGTTAAAATTGCCTCCTGTCATTATATTGTCTGATTTTTCACTTTAGATTTGCTATTATTTGCTGACTAGATTTAGGTGTTTCGCACTGGGTGCATATCTAATTGTTATATCCTCCTGATGAATCGATTCCTTCATTTTGTATGTAATGACCTTGTTTGTCTCTGGTTACAGTTTTTTGTTGTTGTTGTTGTTGTTTTACTTAAAGCCTATTTGCTCTGACATAAGTATAAATACTACACCTACTTTACCTTTCCTTTGTGGTTGTCATGAGGCTTTCATGAAGCATCTTATGGAGATTTTAAGCTGGTAACAACTTTGATTGCATACAAAAATGTGACCCTTTTAGGCCCCCTGCCATTTATGTTTTTATCACACATTTCACATCTCTTTATATTGCACACCTATTAAAATTATTGTAGTGATAGTTATTTTTAATACTCTTGTCCTTTAACTTTTGCACTAGAGATAAATGATTAAGACACCACCATTGGAGAGTATCAGAGTATTGTGAATTTGACAATGTCCTTACCCTACCAGTGAGTCGGACGTATTGTTTAAGATCTATTTATTTTTAAAATTTTTTTTTTCAACGTTTATTTATTTTTGGGACAGAGAGAGACAGAGCATGAACGGGGGAGGGGCAGAGAGAGAGGGAGACACAGAATCGGAAACAGGCTCCAGGCTCCGAGCCATCAGCCCAGAGCCCGACGCGGGGCTCGAACTCACGGACCGCGAGATCGTGACCTGGCTGAAGTCGGACGCTTAACCGACTGCGCCACCCAGGCGCCCCAAGATCTGTTTATTTTTTAGAGAGACAGACAGACAGAGACAGAGCATGAGTGGTGGAGGGACAGAGAGACAAGAAGACACAGAATCCGAAGCAGGCTCCAGACTCTGAGCTGTCAGACACAGGGCTTGAACCCATAAACCATGAGATCGTGACCTGAGCCAAAGTCAGATGCTTCACCAACTGAGCCACCCAGGTGCCCCTACCAGTGTATTGTATATTTAACATGTTTTCATGTCACTGATTAGCATCCTTCCATTTCAGTTGGAAGAACCCCTTGCAACATTTCCGGTAAGGTGACTCTCGTGATGAACTCCCTCAGCTTCCATTTGTCTGAGAAAGACTTTCTATCTCCTTCATTTTCAAGTATAACTTTACCAGGTAAAGTATTCTTGGTTGGCAGTTTGTTTGTTTGTTAGTTAGTTGATTAGGTAGGTAGTTAGTTAGTTAGTTAGTTAGTTTTAGCATTTTGAATACGTCATGCCATTCCCTCCCACTTGCAAAGTTTCTGCTGAGAAATCTGCTGATAGCCTATGGGGTTTCCCTCACCTGTGAGAAAATTATTTTTCTCTTGTTGCTTTTAAATCCTTTTTTTTCTTTGATTTTGGACAATTGTATTATAGTTTCTAAAACATAATTATTTGGGGCACCCGAGTGGCTCCGTCAATTAAGCGTCCAACTTCAGTTCAGGTCACAATCGCGCAGTTCATGGGTTCGAGTGCCACATCGGGCTCTGTGCTAACAGCTCAGAGCCTGGAGCCGGCTTTGGATTCTGTGTCTCCTTCTCTATCTGCCCCTCTCCTGCTCACACTCTGTCTCTCTCTGTCTCTCAAAATTGAATACACGTTAATTTTTTTCAAATAAAATAAAATAAAATAAATTTCTTTAAATAAGCCCTCTGTCTCTTTCTCCCTCACTTCTTCTCCTGGAACTCTCACAATGTGTAAGCTATTTCTTTTCGTGGTGTCCGTAGACTTTCTTCACTTTTTTTCTTTTTGCTCCTCTGACTGGATAGTTTCCAATGAGCCGTCTTTGAGTTCACTGTCCTCTCCTCCGCTTGGCCGAGCCTGAAGCTCTCTATTTAACTCTTCTCATCGGTCATCACATCTCTCCTTTCCGAGACGTGTGTTTGGTTCCTCCTCCAATTTTGTCAAAGTTAGATGGTGCTAGGGACCTGATCGGTGACTTGGCTGGCGTGGGACGTGGCCTCTGTGGCCGGGCTTCCTGGTCACACTCCATTATTTCTTTGCATAGTTTCTCTGCAACCGTCCCTCCCAGCTCTCCTTCTGGTGTTGCCATTACACTGTGTTGCTGGGCTAACTGTGCCCTACTTGTTGCTAAGGCTGCCCCCGTTTGCCTGTCTTGTCTTTGGATTCTATCCCAAATGACCCATCTTCGAGTTTACCGATTCTTTTTTTCTTAACTTAAATCTACGTGCCATCCCCTTAGTGAATTTTTCAACTCAGTTATGGTGCTTCTGAAAACTAGTATTTCCATTTGGTCTGTTTTTTTTTTTATACAGTTTACATCTCCTTATATTGATAGTTTCCATTTGATGATTATCAGCAGCATCATACGATTCTTTTTAATTTTTTTTAACGTTTTATTTATTTTTGAGACAGGGAGAGACAGAGCATGAACAGGGGAGGGTCAGAGAGAGGGAGACACAGAATTCAAAACAGGCTCCAGGCTCTGAGCTGTCAGCACAGAGCCCGACGCGGGGCTCGAACTCACGGACCGGACCGCGAGATCATGATCTGAGCCGAAGTCGGCCGCTTAACCGACTGAGCCACCCAGGCGCCCCTCTTTTTAATTTTTTAAGCATGGATCTCTTCAGTTATCAGAACATATTTATAACTCTGTTTGGAAGTTTTTGTCTCTTACATCTAGAGTCAGGTCTCTGTCCCGGGCAACACGCTTCAGCCCTCCCCCATGTCTAGGTTACACTCTCCTGTTTATTGAACACTTGATGATTTAGAGAATATATTGTAGGAACACTGGGTACTGACCCCTTCTTCCCCTTCTGAGGAACTTGTTAACATGGACACCTAAAAATGAAAAAGCCTGCTCAAACACACTGACAGATATAGCGATATACGGACGCTTATGTAAAAAACAAATGTCTATCAAGTTCACGTCACCTTTTCCTCTGCCATTTAAAATTAGATGAAAGGTAAATAGCGAAATCTGTGTGAGTACAGATCCCATCTAAGAACTCCCATTCTGTGTGCCATACATTGTCACTAATGTTTTCAAAGTAATCTTGGAATAGTATTAAATTATGAAAGAGCTGAGTTTTGGAGTATCAGTAAGGCATTTGTTCATCAGAGAATTTCAAATTCAAGGATAATTAGTGCTGATCATAACTCCTGATAACCAAAGAAAAGGATAAAGATCCGTGATAGTGTAAACATGTCTCAGAGCCACTATTAACAGTGAGGTAAGAAATCAGGGGGAAATCAGTATCTGGAGATGTTCAGACTTTACTATTTCTTGGTTTCATAAAAAACAAGTTATCTCGGAGTATTAAGCTAAAATCACCAAGAGATTATGGCTGGTAAGATGGCAAACGTTTGAAATGGCTTCGAAAGCTAGGATTTTAAGAATTTTCTTTTATCCACAGGGCCCTCTAGTGGCAGCAAGGGTGCCAAACCTGAATCTGCAGAGAAATCAGGCTTTGGTTTCCCACCAATATAAAATCTGGGCTCGGGAGACGTCTCTAGAAGTAGCCAGCTTCTGGGTCATCCCTTTCCTCATCAACAATGCATTTGCTTAGGGAAAAAAAATGCCAAGGTAGGTAAAAGTTATAAAAGCTGATGTAATTTAGAATAAGAGATACTGTTTACATAGCAGGTAAACATATGACAATGATCTGCAGTTTTCCGGGAAATCTTCAAGTTGTAAGTTGTCTGTTGCTGAGTTGTTTTGTTGTATTTTTAAGACAAAGGATGTTAATATCACTGGGCATGCATAAATCGCCTCTCCGAAATCACTGGCTAATAACTATGCTGACCCTTTTAAAGTTATCAAATATTTGAATTTTTTGCTCAAATTTGTCTCTTAAGTTTGTCCTTGTATTTCTTTGTAACCTCTTACTGTGGAAAACTTCCAACACGCACAACATCCCGCCTATTCATTATCCGACTTCAAGAACGATCAATTCACCCACTCCATCAGCGCATAATAATTTCAAGTCTGGCTAGACTTTCTCATGAGCTAATGGATGAAAACTGTTTCCACCCCTGCTGTCCCCCTATATGCTGCCTGAAGACCAGGCGACCCTGAGTCTAGACTCAAAGCTCTCTGGAGCCTCGCTGGTCCCTCCAGCAGTGACTCACTGTGGCTGCAGGGTCTGTCCACCCTCCCCTGCGGGAGGCCTCCCATCTTGGCCAGTTGTTTCTGCAAATGCCTTTCTCCCTTGCTGCCTGGAAGGACAGCGGTTGTGCCCTATGCTGTTCTCCGTGCCCATGTCTCCTGACGTACAAAGGTACCGGGCGCGCGGGGAGTTTCAGGAGACCTGACCTTTGCCTCAGGGAGCTCTCAGAAGGTGTTTCTCTGCCAGCGTTAGGGCACCTGTGGGTTGTCCAAAATAGAGCTCTTTTCTCTCTGGAATCCAGTTAGGAAGAGACACTTCTTGGCAACCGGCCTCCAGCACGTCCCTTCCCTCACTACAGCATGAACTCGCGGACTCGACAAGAGGACATACGCCTGTCCACAAGGCTGCTGGGGGCACAGGGGGCACACGGGCCAGGCAGGTTGCTGTAGGGTAACGGAACCTTGCCCTCTGCCCACAGATCAGACAGAAGTAATGCTCAGAGAGGATTCCGCGGAGAGAAGATGCGTCAGCACGGAGCACGAGTCTGCAGTCAGGGCCCTAAAATGGGAGCTGGCCTCCTTGCACAGGTGTGTGGGTGACAGAGGCAGCTCTAGACTATTCCCAAAGCCACCCCACGACACTCGCCCCCAGCCTGTCCCGGAAGCCTTGGACCCATCACTTGAGCTTTATGGCGTCTTCTGACCCGCTGCGTGCTTTCGGCACGGTGTGTGGATTCCATCCCTCTTAGCAAATCCCTTGCCTTCATCAAGCTCCAAGTTGAAGGGCACTTCCGGGGATCGCATTAGAGCGGAGCAGATGCCTTTGCAGGTATCCCTCTGCACTCTCCTCTCAGTGCAGAAGCTGGAAGACACATTTCCTCGTCCCACAGTGGCCAGGCTCCTCGGCAATGCACAGGTGTGGTCGGGAGGCGAGCTCTGGCGGTGAGCGGACCCGCGGGCTCCCGCTGCAGGGGGGGGGGGCTGTGGTGGGGCCGGCACCCCCACAGCTCTCGCCCTCGGGGACCCCACTGTGGGCTATGAGGCGGTGCTGCTTCCAGACATCTAGGTCACCGTAGGGGTGACATGACCCCAACGGCTGCTTTCCAGGTTTTCCAACAGTCTTGAGAGAACTTGATGTCTATATGAAGCCTTGTTTTAAGTTTGCATTGTTTGTGGTCCTGCGATGGTTGCTGGCGAACGCACAGCTCGTTGGATGCCACTTCATAACGATCGCCACGGCTCAGGGCGCAGAACTGATGGAGGCGGGTAGGAAGGAGGGGAGAGGGGCCCTTTAGGAGGTTATCCCGGAGCCCTGGGGAGATTCCTTCACGACTTGTACTGATGTGCGGCTACAGAGCCGAGGAGGCGGACCGATTCCTGGGCGGCTGGGGGACAAAATCAGTTGGGACTGACTGGGCATAAGGGAGGCGCTGGTTCCCAGGTTGCTTCCTAGCCATCCAGATAAAGCAACTGAACAGGCGACTGCTTGCCACCGAGAAAATGGATGATTAATTCAGCCTCAGACGTGGACTGTGAATTCAAGGTTTCATCGAGTCTTGCAAGTGGACAAGTCATCTAGATCGTGCAATACACCCACTTTTGCAGCTCAGGGGAGAGGTCAGGATGTGATAAACATCCGAGAATTATCATCAGGTGACGGCGGGCGCAGTGGAGAAGGGTAAGCGTAGACAGAGAGACGGGGGCCAGCGGGCTCCCATGTCATCAGTCCAAACAGACTGTTCTCGCGTTGGTTTTCGTTCTTTCAACTTCCCGTCTTGTCTCCGTATGCCTTTATCGCCATAACCCGCTATCCATACCGTTGGCTGCTACACTTTCTGAAACTCTTTTCCTTCCTCTGGTCCCTCCTAAGCATTTGACGAGTCCCCCGAGGGTAACTCAGAAGGTTTGCTTGCTCTGCTCACCACCGAAGGGCTGGTCTTGCACAGGGTTCTGAGCCCCGCTTGCACCTGCCGCGGCCTCCAGACCAGCACCGACTCACCTGTGTTCACCCTCCGCCCAGTCACTGGCTCACCCGTGCCGGACAGAGCACAGCCCGCAGCGGCAGTAAGACACGGGGCTTGTCACAGACTGGCGCTGGCATCGGTGACTCGGGGTGGGGTGCAGGGAACGCGCAGGGGGCGATGGCAGTCATTCTGCCTCCAGCGGAAGGCCCCGGGCAGGACCCAGGCGGTGAGGCAGCTGCTAGCTCTGATCAGCAAAGGGGGGCCGTCTGGGCTGATGCTCCGGGTCCCGTCCTGCTGGGACCAGACCAGCCCCAGCTCCCAGCCTGCTGTAGACTCTGCCTGGCCACGCACCTGCCGTGTGGCTCACTTGCCTCCTGTGCGCTAGGCACTCCGAGTGGCCTGTCCAGCCTCGTTCTGTCACCGCCCCTCTCTGCCCGGTGTTCAAAGTCTGTGAGTCCCAGAGAGAAGGACTCATGCAGTTACTCCCAAGACTCTCTGTCACAGCACCGGCCTCTGGAAGGGCAGCCTGCCGACACCGGCTCTCCTGGCTTCTCAGGCGCGGTGCGCACCTTCAGACCCCGTGGTGCGGGCAGCCGGGGCCCCATCTGGAGGGCTTGCTCCTGGCCTCCGTGCCTGAAATACTTGTGCTCGTTGCGCACGGCCTCGCGATGGACTCCTCATATCCAGCCTCGTCCAGCAGAAGTCAGCTGCTCTCCCCCACGGCCAGCCCCGGATCCACACCTCTGCATTGTTGGAGGCATGTTGTTAATCCCGTGTCCCTACTCCTCCGTCCTGGGAATGTGAGCCCTCGGCAGGGGCGGGGGGAGGGGGGGAGGGCAGTGCCACCGTGCCCAGGAAGCCCTCCCGGCCTGAACACACCCTCTCCTACCCCAGCCTTGGAATGAACCCTAACTTCCCCTGACTTCCTCTTGGTCCTTTTTGGTTAACAATGAAGCAGTGGACTGTGTGTAAGGCGTCATCTTATATTTCACAGTATTTAACCCTGATGTTTAAAAAAAAATTTTTTTTTCAACGTTTATTTATTTTTGGGACAGAGAGAGACAGAGCATGAACGGGGGAGGGGCAGAGAGAGAGGGAGACACAGAATCGGAAACAGGCTCCAGGCTCCGAGCCATCAGCCCAGAGCCCGACGCGGGGCTCGAACTCACGGACCGCGAGATCGTGACCTGGCTGAAGTCGGACGCTTAACCGACTGCGCCACCCAGGCGCCCCAACCCTGATGTTTAAAACATATTAAATACCTAATAAGTACAACACTCCATATTAAAGATGTGTCAGTGCATTACATCAAATGTCACTTTTGACCATACGTTTCACCCTGTGTGATGATAACAAGGCTTCACCGGGTTATCTCGAGTCTACTGAAGGTACAAGTGCCTTCTCTGTCGTCAACAAATGGCACCGATAGTCAATATGCATGTGGCTCTTAGTTTATTTTCTGATACGTTGTATGTTTATATTCTTAGAAAGATTAATAAAGGTCACTCTCTTTGGGACTGGGAATAGATTTTTCTGGAAGCTGAATAAAACCTACAAGTACGTTTGTCAAGTGCCCCGAGCCAGCAGATGGCGGTAGTTTCACATGGTTTTGGAGTGAAGGCCCCGGCGTGATCAAACCGGAGGTGAAGTTGCCTTTTTCCAGAAAGCTTCAATGCCATTCATACCACAGTTGACTTTTCTAGTGGATTTAGAACAAACTATAGACCAGCGCTCGTCAAACCACCTAATTGTTATTTGTTCAATTGTCATTGTTGGGAATGAAATTAAATGATCAAAACCCACCGATGTGCTAACTTTGCGATATTTACCATTAGCGTCTGCGTGAAGTCGTGTTATCTGTCGCCCAGGCGCGTGGACCGCACGCAACAATGCAGGCCAGAGTCGCTCCCAAATCTCCTGTTTATGCCAACACGGAGATGCAGTCGTGTGTCATGTGCGATTTGGGGAATAACCATTCAAATAATACGTCCTGGGTATTCCAAGAGTTCTAGGTAGTCTTGCTGCGATCATTTGTCTCCTTCCTGATGTCTTAATATTCAAATAATCTTGACAAAGTGTAAGATTTATTCTAATGGAGCAGTTAACGCACATCGTAAAAATATTTAGTAACGACTGTGCCGCCGTGTTCTTGAAGACCTTGCCCCTTTGGAGTGACGAGATCATGGAACCAGAAGGGAGTTCCAATTCTTCACGGCAGATGCTGCATTTTCCCTGGACTGTGCTGGGTCCGGGCGGCCCATAATTCCTTCTCAACCTCCCGGAAGAGTGCCCACCACCCCCAAAACGTCACCACTCATAAGCCTTAATTCTAGTTTTATTCGTCTTCATCTGTGTGCCTTCCCTGGTGCATATGTCTTCCCCAGCTTGGTTACCAGCTTAAATCAAATCAGATCAATTTTTTTTAAGTCGGTTCATATTTTCCCCCAGCGATTAAGAATATTTTCTATTGGGAGGGGTTTATCGTAACTCTGGTTGCCACACGACCAGACACAGAAAATCTTATTATTTTTAACCTGTCGATCTGATCAGAGATATAAATAAAGTAATTGTCTGAAATTTATTTTTCTTTGTCTATGTAGAGATTTAACATCTTTCCATGGGCTAACTGAGCCCTTATCTGTTTGAATGCATATAATATTTTAATATATCTTTGTCACATTGAAATTAAAACAAAATCCATAGTTGGTTAAACAGATAAGTAGTGAACTTGACGATGAATCTGAACACATTTCTAAGACTAAAACACAAAAGAAATAAAGGCGGGGGGAGACAGAATAAGATTGAGGTCCAAAGACACAGAGGGCAGAGTGAGGGTGCCCAACACATCTAGTCAGAGCTACCGTAGGTGTTAATGGGGAAGATGGAAATGGGGGAGAGATTATATTTCCAAGAATAATGCTGAGAGCATTCCAGAATTAACAAAAATATTAATTTTTGATGTATCCAAAACACTACCTCACTGGATAAAGCAGAAAAAAATACACAACCAAAGACTTAATGAAACTTCAGAAGACCCCAATCCCCAAAATAAAGGTCTTAGTAGCAGCTTGAAAGAAAAGACAGTTTTCCTGTGCCTGACAGCTGGCTTCTCAACAGTAAATACGGAAGTTAGATCCCAGTGTAATAGCGTCGTTAAAATACTCGACAGAGTGACTATCGGCCTACGATTCTAAACCCAAAGAGACGGAATGATGAAGCAAGCGTGAAATAAGTATATTTTCTGGCCACAAAAATGGAGACCATTAGCTTCCATAAACACCCTAGAAGTGTAAGTGTTGTCTGTCCTCCAGGAAGAAGATACATGAGGACTGTGATCAAAGAAGGTGAAAACCTTGCAGGCGAATAAACACCAGGCTCAAAGTTGTAGTGACGTCTTTGCCACACCGACTAGGATGGCCGTTGACAGTGAGTCCCGCGTTTGGATCGCTAAGTGTCCCGCAAGGACAGAACAGCTCTGGGCAGTGCCTGGTCCCACTCCGTGCTGCAAACAGGTCCCCACTGGGAGCCACGCCTGTGAGCAGACCAACCTGAGCGGACCGAGCAGGCTCGGCCGTACTGAATTTCTGAGGCTGGAGCAAAACGAATGCGTAGACAGCTGAAAAGCACGTCAATCAGGGGAGCAAATTTATGTAGTGCTCCCTAGGGCTTCTATGTGGGAGGAGAGAAAAAGTATTTTCCGGTAGGGGAAGAGTCAGCCACTGCATCACAGGACGTCCTAGATTCAATTCTGTCAAAGACAGGCAGCCGTGAAGGCTGTGAGGCAGCTAGCATCCGGGTTACTATATTACTTATTCGTTACTATTCGTTACTATTACTGTTTCGTATACCATTTCGTTACTATTTCGTTACTATTCATTCCTTACTATTCGTTACTATGTTACTTATTTTTCTTAATTTCCACACATCTGTGTCCTTATGTCTCACACATGCTATCTAAATACTAAAAACTGTAGTTTCCATCTGTGTGTGTGTGTGAGTGTGTGTGTGTATGGTGTAATTAGATTGTACAAAGTGGTTTGGAAATCCATTCCGATTCATTGTCTTTGTTGATAAATGTGAACTTCCTGCTACATTTACCTGTTGTATTCTACCTTTGTCCCACTTTCTGCTTCTTTTTATGCTCATCGCTTGCTTTTTTTAATCCTTCAGGTTGAAAAGGTACACGCTGCTTGTTTTATTTGAAAGACACGCTGTGTAATCTCACCACATGTAAGACATCCTATAACTAATCCTCATTCTCTTCCTGAAAATATGAGAATATAATCACCTCCTCCCGGCTCAGGTACTGTTGTTAGTATTTCAGTTCTCTTATTCATTGATGTATGTATGTATGTATGTATTTACTGAGAGAAAGAGAAAGAGAGAGCTCTATTTTTTAGAGGGAGAGAGAATCCCAAGTGGGCTCCGGGCTCAATGCGGAGCCCAATGTGGGGCTCGATCCCACGACCCTGGGATCATGACCTGCACTGAAATCAAGACCCAGATGCTCAACCGACTGAGCCACCCAGGTGCCCCACTCCTTTTAAAAATAGAATTGTTTGACACAGAAAACCGTTCTTTATCTTTACCGATCTATTCACTACTTTCCTTCTTATCATTCCTCCTTGTTTCTCAGACCATCTAACTGCCAAGTCCTTCTTTCTTTTACAGGTAATTTCTTTACGAATCGCTTTAGAAAAGATTTATTTTTGTAAACTCAGTTTTCGTGGAGCTCAAAGTATTTTGTGTGAACTCAGCGTCCAGTTTCCCGTCTTTGTACCTCTAAGTGTGCCATCACTGGAACAGTGTCCCTTCTGTGAGTGTTCCCCACTTGTCTCCAGGCGCTGTAAAGTTAGGTGTCTGTCTTGAGCACCATGGGGCTTCACTAACACACGGAGGGATTTGGGTTCGTTTGGCCTGATTTGATGTAAACTGTGCTCTCTGCGCTTTAAGGCGTCGACAGCTTCCCAGACAGGGCCCAGGAGGGCCGCCGGCGCCGCTCTCTTCTCTAACGCTGAGCAGGTGTCCCCAGCCTGCTGCCTTCCTTCCCAGGAGCCTCGCCCTTGGTCTTCCTGGCACCTTACATCTTCGTGCTGCTCTGAAACTTGGGGCGGCTTGTTTATGTCCCGCTCTCGCCCCTTTCTCGATTTCCTATTCCGTCCACTGTGTTTCCACTGGGTTCCCGATGTCACTAAGCGTAGGTTGAACACTGTATACATGTATTTCACCATTTAAGATTTTTATTTCATTTTTTATGATCTTCTTGCCAAGTTCTTATATTTTTGCCCCTTGCTCATTTTACAGAGTCCATCGTTTATCGCTTTAGATATTTTACCCACTTTCTTTGTACGCGCTGTCTGAAAAGGGACTACCTGAGGTTTCTGACGGTAAGTGTGACACCTGCTGTTTCCTCTGTCCCCCGATAGCAGTGTGCCACTCACTGTGGTGACCTCATCTGCGTTCGGAGCCACCAGGGAGGCTGTGCAGGTGGAATGGGGTGACAGCAGGCCAGTGCCAGCCCCAGAACCGCTCTGACCCTGGCAGTCTGGGCCACAAGGCCCTCACGCCTTCACCCCCAGACTGGGCTCCGTGCCACCACACTGTCACCTGCGCCCATCCCCAGGATCAACCAGCTGTGCCTTGGCTGGCTCAGGCTCGCACCACAAGCTTCCAGGGCTGTTTCGCGGCCGGTGTGGCCGCCTCGGTGGTTTCAGTCACTTCTGTGCATCCGGTGTGGTGTTACCCCCGCCTATGGCCGGGGTCTGCTCTTCCTTACTGCTGGAGGGAAGGGGTCTCAGCGCGCCGTGTGACCCCGGCCTCAAGAGCTGCTGCTGGGCTCGGTTCCCTTCCTTCTCAAGGAGTCCTTCACGGAGCATCCGTGCGCGTACCACATCCGACAACGTCTGTGCGTTACCCTCAAAATGAGAATACGGTGTTAACTGTGACGAAAGCTTTACCTGGAATGACAGCTGTTTTCCACCAGCCCCGGAACCCAGTTTCTCTGTGCCTTCACGGCCTTAGTTGTCGCGTTAAAAAGTCTTATTGCCCTAACTGTCATCCATTCCCAGTTACCGGTATTTTCTCACTGTGCATTACCTGAGTGTAAACTCATCTTCATTCCTTTCTTTTGGTTTTCATTACACTAGCTGGGCCGTTGATATCACATCTCCCATCAATTCCAGAAAATTCTCAAGAACTGTCTCCCATATGCAGCCTATCATCTCCTTCGAACATTCTCACTAAATTGATTTTGTATTTTTTCTTTGTATCCACTTTTGCTCTTGAACTCTCTCTCATATTTTGATCTCAATCACGTTTTATAGTCACACTTTGTTGTAGGTTGTGCTGATGTGCCCCGGCTGCTCTAACAAAATACCACAGATTGGTGGGCTCAGACAACAGAAAGGTATTTCTCATGGCTCTGAGGCTGGGAGTCCAAGATCAAGGCCGTGGCCCTGGTGAGGGCTCTCCACCTGGCATGCAGATGGCCACTTTCTAGATGCGTCTCCATGCGCCTTTCCTGGGCTTGCACACGCGTGTTTCTCCCCTTTGATGAGGACAATGAGCCCAGCTGGAGGGCCCCTCCTCAGGACCTCATCTAAACTTAATCACCCCCTAATGCCACTGCACCATCAGGGCTCCACATGGGGTGTGGTGACAGATGTCGAGTCCGCACCACAGCTGGTGTCCTTGCCTACCTCCTGCAACTCACTTGCTGTCTCTCCAGTCACCTTCTGTCATGCGACCCACCTGTTGAGTGTTTTAGCTTAGTGACTATATTTGTATTTATTTCCAGAAGGCTTTCTTCTAAGATTACGTGTGCATGTTTGTGTGCATGTAGTGCACACGAGACGATCTTTTTCACACAATCTTTTTCTCTGACGACGGGGAGATATTTTCTTTCTATTCCACACACAAACCGAGAGCTCACAGGCAGACGTCGAGGATTCCCACTTCTGATCTGGTCCTGATTTCTGCACTCAGGCAGGCTCCCGTCCCAAGCTTTGGTTCCATCAGGGGCTACAAAACAGAAGCTCTGGGTCGCCCCATCTGGAACCGCCCTCCCCGTGGGCTCGCTCTCCACCACGTGCCCATCTCCTTGCAATGCAGTCAAGACACTGGAATTGCTAATCAGCTTTTCATGTGGCTTCTAGGGAAGTCCTCTCACTTACCTATGTACGAACATGTGCTTCTTAGTGTGTGTTTTGAATATTATTTCAAAATACCCGTAGAAGGTGACGTATGACACTGGATTTTCAGTTCTGACTTTGCTCTACAGCAAGAAATACTTTTTTTTTTTCAACGTTTATTTATTTTTGGGACAGAGAGAGACAGAGCATGAACGGGGGAGGGGCAGAGAGGGAGGGAGACACAGAATCGGAAACAGGCTCCAGGCTCTGAGCCATCAGCCCAGAGCCCGACGCGGGGCTCGAACTCACGGACCGCGAGATCGTGACCTGGCTGAAGTCGGACGCTTAACCGACTGCGCCACCCAGGCGCCCCAAGAAATACTTTTTAAATTACAATTCAGAACATAGGCATGCACACCGTGTGATGTTTTCTGATATTTTGTATTTTCTTCTCCTTCATCTGTACTCGTGTGGTTGCTGTCAAATCAACCTAATTTTATGACCCATTAATAGTTTTGACCCACCAGTTGAAAAGCACCCATCTCTCTGGCTGTTTTGCTGGCGTTGTTCTTAACTAATTAGTTTGTTTACCATAGAATGGAGGTTCTCCCAGGAACAATGGACAACAGCAGTAAGGAAAATCGGCCAGTATGGGAATCCATGCAAAGGAGCAGACAGGGAATCTCTTGCTCCGTGCACGACTCATTGAAATTGGCCGGGAAGCAAAAGGTTTTCAGTTCACTTCTTGTGCTTGTGGCCAGTGTGCCTTGAAGTTTAGAGGCCATGAGGCCAAGGCTCAACCTTAAATCTTTACTCAGCCTTGAATAATAAATGTAAAAGAAAAGTACACTTCTGCCTGGGTCTTCCCACACAGTTGACATAGGGCATTGCTTAACGGAGAGGACCTGACGGGAGGGTCGGGGATCTTGACCAACATGGAAGCACTGGTCTTCGCTCGGCGGATGATGTGCGCGGCTCTTCCGGTGCCACGTGGCCTTTTGATCTTACGACACCTAAGAGACGTAGGTGCAAATGGACACATTTGCAGTGGGCACTGGAATAACTGGAAAAGGTCGCTCGTGATGGAAAGCGATCGGCCGTGGTTTGGGGAGCCCCAGGCACAACTCGACTGCCAAGAGCTGAAAAGATATATAGCCACATAACCCAAGTACATTGAAGACTGTGGAACGTTGGTTAGGAAGTTGTGTCAGACTCCAAGTGTTCCAAGTGCCAGATTTATGAAGAGAACCCTACCCAGCATTTGGGGAATGCATTTTTCTTGTCCTCGAGTTAATGGCGATACGTATAACATATAATTGTTTATATTTATGTTATAAATATAAATGTGATATAAATGCCATGTAACATAAATGTTATAAACATAAGTGTGATATAAATGCCATATAACATAAATGTAAATGTTATATATACGTCGGCTTTGTTCTAAGTGCTTCATTAGCATTTATCGTTTACGACAATCTTACGAAGTGGTTACCACTACCGCTCTATCTGACAAGTGGATATATCTTACTATGAAGATAGTAAATGGCATAGATGGGATCAAGCTTTGGGTTACTGAGATCCGAGATCAGAAACTGAATCCTAGGCTGGCTACCTCTGATGGAGCATACTTCTCACATCAAAAAAGTCCATGATGGAAATGTGCTCTTACATGTTCAAGAACTTAGAAATACTCTATTACAGAAGGTATCTTCAACAGAAGGCTTCAAGGACACCCTTATTGGATATGAACAGACCTGCAGCTCCTCCTGGGGGCTGCCCCCTTTGTGGGTGGCTGGGAAGGGAATTGATTGAGTCTGGGACACTAGACTCATGGTTGAGCCAGTGCTTTCCACAGCAGATAAGGTTGTGATACAGATAAGATAAGATACTTTTGATCAGGACCCGGGGAGGGTCTACAGTGGCTTGATGTGCCTGGTCCCTGCCGGGACAGAGGTTTTCACAAGTGTATACAGAACCAGGATCGCAACAGAAGACTGGAAACTGACTGAGACCAGAGCCTGGACAAGGGCTTTAGGGACACCTGGAGATGGGCTTAACCTTCATGGGCATTAGAATCACCCAGGGGCTTTACAGGCACAGGTCACTGAGCTGTACCCCACACGCTGACTCAGAGGGTCTGGTGCGGGCCACGCACCTCATTCAGGAGCTCCCCAAAGGTTGAAGTGGAACCCAACTTTGAGAACAGGTATCCTAAAGACAGAAATTGGTGGTTGGCATCCATAATAAATTGAATGTTACATTAGAACTACGTTATGTTAGAAACTATTAGAAAAAAAGAAATAGGCCAATAGGAAGAGAAAGTCAGTTTATCATGGCAGTGGAACGGCTCCCGTGTAAAACGTCGCCACGGGGCAGATAAAGGAGGCAGAAGTGAAGCGCAGACAAGGAGACTGTCTACGGGTGCAGGACCCATTCCCGCAACATGATAAGGCAGGATCAAGCCACGGTGTTATGCCAGTCATGAACTCAGAGGAATCCAAGGCCACAGAAATCTGCAAGGGGGCGATCACGAGGAAAAGGCTGGGCATTAAGTGAGGGATTTTTCCCTTGACTGCTTTTGCGTTCCCCATGCTTCTTTCTCTGTTTGTCTATGTTTATCAGGTCCTTCTGCCTCCCTAGCACCACAGTGACTCAGAAGAAAATGGCAGCCAACAAGTGTAGCTGCCCATTATTAGTTAATATATGCAGTAATGGAGGAGAAAATATTGGCTGCCTCCGTAAAGATGCACATTCCACAAATACACAGGTGTCTTCACAGAAAGACAGCTCGGCTTGTGGCCACCATGAGTGATGAGAGATGGCCCCCAGCTCGGAGGGTCCAGGGCGGGTCTGGGGTGGCCCATGAACATGGCATCTGCCGTCCGGTGGGCCATGTCCTGAGTCATCCATCCACGTCTGAAAGGCAGAAGAGGAACCAAATGGCACGTTCCCTTATTCCACTTTCCCACCAACTTTGTCAGCTTGATGATATTGGGAAGAAAGTGACAGACATAATTGCAGAGGAGACTTTAAGTTTTTGTTTTATTTTTGTTTCGAATGGTTGTCTGGTTCTTTTTAGCATTTTATGCTGCTTAGTGTAATGGCGCCTGAGAGCTATTAAGACAGTCATTTGTGTCTAGATGTGAGGGAACATGGCATAATCATTTTACAGATGAGAAATCTATAATAGAAAATATGTGATTTGCCTAAGGTCACAAACTGAGCCCGAGCTGGAGTCTGAAGGAGTTCATCTGCACTTGTCAGAGAAGCGGCGTCCGCGTTATGGGAAATGGAAGAATGCGCATTAGCGTTCCTCGAATTGACTCAAGAACGTATTCAAATTCTTATGCTTAGTCAAATCTGTAGCTTGGGGAAATGAATGGGCGATTTGCGGGATTCTGCGCTGGGAAAGTAATGAGTCTGAATCTCGTTTTCCCCATAGTATTGTTCTTCCCCATGTCGACTTGGTTGCCCATTTCGGAGCTAATCATCTCAAAAAAAAATTTTTTTTTTTTCATTTAGGGAAGAAGTTAAACTTTTGATGAGGGAAAAAAAATCATAATTTCTACCGCTTTTGAAATTTTCGGAGTCTCCGTTCCAGACGTAGCAGAACTACGGTGCTGATATTCTGAAAACAGAGGACGAGCTGAAACTCTGTGTTCACCTCTTTCCCGGTTTAGTGATCAGGGTGACGGGGAGAGATTAGTATCAGCGCAATAAAATTACCATATGTTCGGAACGCACGTGTTTTGTTTTCCAGCACTCAAGTTCACGGTCCTGAATCCCTACACCCTACACCAATAATAGGTGTGACATAAACGCCTCTCCACATGGCCTGTGTGCCAAAATTCATTTCCAATTTCTGTTGCCTCCT